>NC_043750.1:18955796-19255796 GCF_902148845.1 Salarias fasciatus | reverse complement strand
AAGACAGGTTTCACCAGCAGACAAGAAAGAAGAACTTTCAAACCTGAGTCATAGTCAAGTGATTAACGGATTTACAAAAACTAGGAATAGGCGTTATGCTTTAATGCTAAAATAATAAACAAACGGAGAGTTCTGGCTTGACATTGTCTGCTTTCTGTGCTTTTGCTCACAGGTTCAAAATATTCCTATTTGTTAAAATATATATGTTAATATACTCACTAACATCTTGACAGTGTGGCAGCGTGTGTGTGTGTGTGTGTGTGTGTGTGTGTGTGTGTGTGTGTGTGTGTGTGTGTGTGTGTGTGTGTGTGTGTGAGATATGCCGAGCTTTATGCCTATTAATGGCCCTGAGTGTTTGGTGTAGAGACGACAGATGAAAGGATGAAATACTGTAGCATACCAGGTGTGAACGAGTGACTTAGGAAAATTGCTTTGTGTGTGTGTTTGTGTGCATGGGAGCATTTGGAGAAGAAGTCCATGCCAAATTCCTTCAAATGTTAAAAAGCGTAAAGGTTAAGATAACAAATGTATAAGGTGGGGTAGTTTAAGTTCCAAATGTTTTTACAGGCTGTTGTACACAACACAAACAAATGGCGTCTATCTTGTAATATCCAAAAGCCTAAACCTGCATCTCATCAGATTTTTATATAGTAGGAGGTACCACAATTCACTCACAATATTATTTGAAATCATCACCTTTTTGCTGCCATACAATTGTAATTAAAGCAGGACAACTGATCAGATGAGACTGATGCTTGGAATGTCACAACAAACTTTAGAATACGATTTGATATTTGCAGGTGAGGTGGTGTAATGTTTGCACCCACGCCTGACTGCAATACCTCTCAATTCACAGCTATGGAGCTGTATAAAAATGAAAATTAAAAACTCAGGAGGTGCGTTTCCCTCACACAGACAGGAACGCACCTTGAGGTACTGCTGAAGCATGGACAGCTTGAGCTTCTTGGTGCTCTCACAATCGTCGGGATCCAACATGATCCTCTTGCACACCACGTCTCGAGTGAAAACGCCAACACTGTTCTGGCTCTCAGCACAAACTGGCTTCCCGTTCTGGAAGAACTCCTGAGTCAGCTCGTACACCTAAAGAAGGGCAACAGGGGAAAGGTCATTAGTGGGGGGGGGGGGGGGGGGGGTGAAGAAGGAGGAAGAAGGAAAAAAAGCAGAGGAAGGTGAAACAGGGAACAATAAGAAACCAGTTTATTTTGGTTCATGACAGATTTCTTTGGGGCAGATCACACTTTACTCTTCCGGTAACAACACCAACGCTTTTTATTGTGATAAACGTACAAACATTTGACGTCCCAGTGAGAAAGCCATGCGCCTGCTGTCCACGTTATGTGACATAATTCAACTTTCACGCTCTGACGTTCACTCGTGTCCTTTTGAGCGGACAATTGAACTAGCGCATGCTCCACTTTGCAGGTTTGTGCACACGTGTCCCCTCACCTCGTTGTACAGGTCACTGAACTCCTCCACCAGGTCCTTGGGGATCCTCTTCCCATTGTTGGTCTGGTAGTGAGCCACACCGTTCGTGGTGTACAGGCTGATGCGCTCCACGTTCATCTCACCGCCTGTCGTGTGCTCCAGCAGGCCGTTGTCCTCAGCCAGGTGGTACACCGGGTTCCCACAGGCCCCATGGATCCAGGTGGCTCCGAGTTCCAAAGTAGCTCTTCCTACAAAACAGGAAGCAGACGTTCATGTGAGACTGGGTTATAAAAAATTACTGTTGGATAATTCGGAAAAAAACAAAACAAAACAAAACAAAACAGGTAGAAATACAGCAGCAAAATAAATCATAAGTCATAATAGCATCACTGCATGCTGTGTGGTTTTTAGAATAAACTTTAGAATAATATCAATGATAGCATACATAATGTGTGATTTATATAATGAAGACAGACCGCTTCCTTACGTTGTACAATTATATAACAAGCATGAAAACATGCATTTATGTAACAAACACAGTTATTCCAGGCATTTACGTTTACATTTAACCAAGCAAAATGAGCATTTTTTTTTTTTACATTTGACCCCTTTAATGTGCACAAAGCCACAAACAGATGCTCCTCTCCACTTGTTCCGCCTTGCTGGTCAAAAGGATTTATCAGGATGGAAGTCTGAGGTCGATGCATTTCTCTGGAACACAGTTACGTGTGCACGCAACAAAAGCATGTCTTGTCGACACAAGTATCCCTTTTTGTGGGAACAGAGAGGTTCACGGTAACGAGGGGGAAGAATGGTCTCACCGTGCTGAACACTCTGAACCCTCCCTCCGATGTGGTCCGACGCCTCTAGGACCGTGACATCCCTGAAGCCGTTTTCTAGCAGGACCTTAGTTGCAGAAAGGCCAGCCAAGCCGGCACCAATCACTACTATTCGAGGCTGCCGATGAATACGTAGGCCGCTACTAAGAGGATCATCAGTGCTGTCTGACGAAATTTCACAACTTTGCATGCCGTCCAAGCTCCTCTTCAATGAAGTCTGTGGAAGAAGTAAAGAAAAGACTTCAGTTTGAGAAAGCTGCAAAAGAAACTGACACATGCACATTTTAATATACTTTTAATACACTGACTGAAACAAATAAAAAGACCTTAGATAGTTTAAGCTACCTCTCTAGAATCTGATGATCTATGCGTTTGAATTAATCCTTAGCTGGTTTGATGTGTGACGCTGTGCTGCACACCGAAGAGGAGCACGTTACTCTAAGCATAAATTTTTTTTATTCAAGCCAAGGATGGATGTTTTCAGCTCATTATTAACTTTACTTAAAGGCGCACTGTTCAAACAATGTTGGAAAAAAAATGATCTGAAAACATTTAATTAACTGCAAGCTGCTCAGTTTCTTAAGTCCTAACAGTGAGTGTTAAGTTAATCCTTTATATATACAGTGTATTGCACAAAAGATTAAGAATATGAAAATATATATTTGATCACTGATGGAGCCACAAAACAAACAGCATCATTTTAACACTGATTTTTTTTTTTTTTTTTATCTTTACCAATGCACCTGCAGCACTACTGAAACTCTGGAGTCCTTCTGTCCTGCGCTGCTAATTAAGTTCTGTCCACAAAAGCTCTTTTATAGCTGATAAGTGCAGCTCATTGGCATCAACTCTAAAATGACCTATAGTTACTGCTGGGTTTATAGCTATGATTAACTGAATCTATTCTAGTTGTTTCCCCCCCATGGCATGTTTACATTGTTCTCTCTACTTACTGCGTATCACTGTTTATTGAGCATGGGACCAAATTAGAGGACCTGCGACAGCCCTGTTATTTCCAACAGAACAGACTACACACAAACAAACCAAAAAAAAACATCTCTATTACAGTCCCTTTAATTAAACTAAAACTGCTTGTAGACAGCAGCATTTGCAGAGGGAAGAGAAAACAGGAGACCTTGTTACTGACAGGACGGCTCGCGGTGAATGTATGGACAGCTGTGTGTGAGCATAACAAAGAGGGAGTTTGTACAGAGGGCATTTCTGTTAACCCGATAGAGACATTTATTGAGCACCAACATCATGTAGTAGGTTTCTTTGAAATAAGATTGAAAAAAAAACCCATCACTATCACTGTAATCCAATTGCGTTTTAATGTGTTTTCCCCACATACCAATATGCACGAGCAACAGTATCAACTCTTGATCCCGTCGTTACACAATTCGTGCACGCACACATGTACTCGCTGCCTCGTTGCCACAGCAACGCCGAAGAGACGGCAGTAACCGTTATACTATGCCGAAAATACACATCGAGTTTGCCCCAGCTTGAGGTCAGGTTGCAGATATGATTCAGTAAATATTAAATCATGTTTGGGTCAAACATGGACTCCTACACATAAACAGGTTATACAGGAAAAAAATAAAGCATGCATAATCTACAAATCCAGCTTACAGTGACAAAACAAAGCTACCTTTACTGATGTTTTGATCTATTTTCAACTTTGACATTTTGGAGACTGTAGTAAGCAGCGTGTCAAGAGAGGAAACCACAAGCCAGCACTTCAACAGGAGAGAAACTGTGACGTCAACGTCGTCACGAAGCTTTCTGTAAATCTCAACAGCTTTATGTTTAAACTCTGCCAGAGTTGCAGATGACCACTGACCTCCAGCACAAGAGGAGGGATAAAACCTATTAATCTGCACCGATCAACACGTGACATCTGACCCGTCTGCACGACCTTCATCTTGTATGTGGGTCAGACACAGTTTACTGAGGAGACCATTCTTTGAAACGTGGTTCTCTGTCTTCGCAGGAGACACTGATAATATTCCACCACAGAGATGCTGTCTAAGAGTGTGCTGAGGGCTATTTTCAGCTGTCCAATGCAATCTTCTTCATCAATGAGCAAGACTGTTCGGAGCAATACCAGATTTTCATATGACTTTATCAGTGTTAAGGTTCCTGTTTAAACTGCCAGACATCAACTGAAACAGACACTCCTTTCATCTGAACATTTAAAAGATTGCTTACTTTTTTGAAAACAAACCACTATAATTCTAACGAGCAAGACAAAATGTAGAACCAACATAAAGCGAGAGTCACCCATCCACTGACGTTCAGTCTAGGGAAATGAGTGTTTTGACTGAGATGAAACTTCATTCTGAACATGTAAACACACTGCGACTTCATGGATCCCATCGCTGTGGTAGCCTCAGTTCCACTACCATGAAGGACTTTTGCCTTAAAACTGCGCACAGGGAAATCAGGTTGTTTTTATTTATTTTTTTCCTTGTGTCGGTTTTATTCCCACAGTCTGAAGTTAAAATGCAACATCAACATGAATAGACTCATTCTTGGACTTGAAAGAACAGTGAGGGATGAGGTTCCTCCTCTGCAACTATTTTTGTAACAATATTATATTGATAACCAAATAACTTCAAAATTAAACGCATAGTTAAAGATTTAAAAAGGCTCTCTCTATACTTGCTAGGTGGCACATGTTGGTTGGTTAAGTTACAAGCAAGTATATTATAAGTGTATAAATCAGTAAAGCAAAAAAATATAGACGTTGATGTTGTTTGCTGGTCAGTATCACATTTGTTACTGTAGCGTAGCGTCACACTTTTTCAGGCTTTGGCTCTAGATTAGATTTGGCTCTAGACTTAGATTAGACTTTAGATTAAAAGCATGCATCAGTTTAGTTTTACAACTAGTCTCCTCAGATGATTACAAAGAGTGTGCTATGTAGCTTTTTTTTTATACCCAAAGGAAATAACAATTTAACAACTTGAAAAGAAAAAGGAACCTGTTCATAGCAAGACATTTCCTTGACCAATTTTCCACATGAAGCAAATAATGAAGACCTATCTCAACTAAATTGAAGTCATCACACTTCACGAATCCCCTTGGCGAAATTCCTTCTTTCTTCACTGACGCATTTCTCGGACGCAGAGGTGCGGCCACATTACCGTGCTCCCGGTCCGAACCCAAGTCCGCTTGTCTGACCTCTAAGCCTCCACTGAACCACTGAGTCAGCCTCCTCCTCTGTAGTGTTACACATGCATGTTAGAAAGATATTTTCACAAATGATTCATCAGTGTTTGCTCTTATCACCACTTCAATAATATGTGTGTGTGTGCTAAAACGTCGATGATGAAACTTGATGTCATAGCTTCGATGGGAGGACTCTTCCAGCCATCATCAAAGATTTAGTAACGCGCCCTTTACAACTATAAGTTTGACCTTTCAGTCTACAAATCCCAGAAAGACATGAAGTCCTGATCAAGCAGTTCCAGACTTTCTGGTGCAGTTTGGTTTCCTCTCATTCTCTCGCTCAGACTTTTCAGTCTTAACCTTGCCTTACCTCTTCAGAGCTGCAGTTTCCCTCCCTGCTCTGCTTTACCCTGAGCTGCCTCAACTGGCCTGAGCTCACCTCTCCTCTCCAAGCACAGGAGAGGAGCCGCTCAGTATTTATACCTCCACTTCGGTATTGATATGTTCAGGCAGTAATGCACTGTTTTTGTTTGACTGCTTACAGGTTATTTTGTGAACACTACTTTTGCATCAATGTTTTCAAGCCTGTCTCCTTGGGTGGCGTGCAAAGATGCACAATATGCAACAATTCCAAATCAAAATTACATTAATAAAGTACAAGTTCATAGTTTCGCTGACAAGTCGGAACAACGTTTTGTAGTCAATTTCTCTCCTTTCTTCAGTCTTTACCTGCCACCACATCCCGCTGGCGTGTTACCAAACCCGTTCATATGTCAAGCTCACTGCTGCTAAGGATGTAAGGTTGTTCGGCGAACTCTGTTTTCAACTCATGATGTTCCTGAGGAATGCATGAAATCAACTGGAAGTTTTTCCTTGGAAATAACGTTGGCTCTAAATTGTTTTCACTGTAATGCCATCTCGTCCCATCATGTGGAAAACTCTGGATCAAAGCTTCACATCTCCAACTACACAGAATTATGATTTTAATGCTGACCTGACCTAAATAAAAAATAAAGCCCATTTCATCACCAAACTCAGCTTGTTTTGTGAATATAAAAACAGCGCCCCTACAGTGAGTGGTCTTACTTTTCTAATATGCTGTTGACTTTCTGAAGGCTGAGTTCAAGCCTTTCATTCTCGATAAAAACAAGCCCACAAACCAAAGACATTGTTCTCGTCGTTCCTGACGAACGGCAAATTTGATTAAAGCATCTGATCACTGTAAACACTGGATTCTCTGACAGACTGTGCATCGCTCCTTGGTCGCTTGTAATTCTACGGTTGGTTAATTCACTCACCACATGTCACCGCTCCACACTTGACGCCACCACCGCAGATTAATGTGCGGGCTGGCCCTGGGTATGGAGGCAGCTATGGGTGGGGTGGGGGGAGCGGCGGCCACCATTGACCTAGAAATGGCAATCTACAGTACAGAGTGTCTACTGGTGAGCCTCTCCAGAGAAGGGCCAATCTACTTGAGATGGAATGTCTGACACAACCGTAACAGAGCCCCTCGCTCTCTCATCCTCCCTGCTCCCCTTTCCTTCCCTCCTTTGATTGAGGACACGTCCTTTTCCAGCTGTGTCCACACTCCCGCCTGCATTTCCTCCCTCCAGCCCCATGTCGGAATAAGCATAGAAACACACTTCTATATCCCCACATGAAGAGTTGCAGTGCAGTTTGAGGGCGTTGTGCCAACAGTTAGACATTCCACACTTCCCTCTGAGCTCTGATTTTCCCAAGCTGGGATGATGTAGTGGAAGTAACACACACTCATACACACACGCCGCTTTCTCTGCTATGCTCCCGCGCAGGTTTCTCAACTGGAGTTGAATTTGTCCGAACATACTTTTGTTATATCAATAATTTCCGTCACTGTGACCAAATGACCACTGCTGAACAAGATCGTACCTCCAGAGATTTCATTTGCGTGAATCAGCTTCACATGCAATGCAAAGCAGGACATTCTGACAGGCAGTATATCAATTCCCTTCTGGAAAAACTATCACTTTTTTCTGCTCAGTAAAGCAGATAAACTAATTTACCTCAAAATATACAGCATGAGATTTCATTGTGAGTCTTTGTGAATTTCTGTCTGAGTTAGGTGACTTAGCTGAACTAACAAAACACAAGCTGGAAATTTCTTTTATAAATCACCTGAGGTTGATTTTGAGGGGGATTGTATTTTTTTTTACAGTGACGTAACATAGCAAAATATAAATTACTCCTTTCTAACCAGTTTCTATTAAGGTGAACAGCTTCGTTTGGGTTTGATTTGATAGGACACTATGAAAAATCTAAGACATGTCATTGTACATGTGGTGGCAGTGTTGAGTCCCTTTCCTGTCCTTTTCCTGGCTCATGGGGCTCCAGCTTTTGTTTTTGGTTGGCAGTTACAGGAGTCCAAGTTAAATCCAGTGGGTGGGTGGTGGAGTAGCCAAACGTTTCGGTTATTGTGTAACCTATTCTGTCAGCTGCATCTTTGAGTGGCTCAATACAACGTCTGGTGGTGCAAACAAGTATTGCAAGACTGAACAGGCGAGAGCAGGGATGAGTAATCCTGGTCCCAAAGGGCCGCGTCCATGCACGATTTCAACGTGCCCTCATTTCAACACACCAAATAGTATTGACTGGCTCTAATTTGGCTTTCTGTAGAGCTTCACTGTGATAAACTCAGGTGTGTTGGAGCAGAGGGACACTGCAGCCCTCCAGGACCGGGGATGTCCACTCCAGCCTCTGTACAGGTACCCAGGTTTGAAATCCCTATTGCAGCAGAAAGAGCATCATTAGAGTTGAAATTATATTGTCTGTTGGTCCTTTTAAAATGTACTTTGGCTGATTGGATATCGTGAGCATTCCAACAACTTTTTCTGGCTCCTGTAAGTGTTGAGAGATGAAGTGAAAATTGATCCTAAATAAACATGATCAATGAAAGCAGAAACCAATAAAACATAAAGAGCTTTTGTTGTCAACAATCTGCTGACTATTTAGTATTAAAATACAAGTGATCTTTTAAGTAATTTAAAAAAAGAAGCTTTTCTCGGGCTGCACATGAGAAAACCAAAAGATGAGAGGGAACAAGTGAAGCTTAAACTTTCCTCAGCAGCTGAGGGAGACAGGAGGCAGAAGCAGGGAACAAAGCAGACAGTTTGATGTGGACAGCTGAGCAGTCACTCACTGCCACGTAGAAACTGTGATGCCGAAGCGGCAGCACTTTGAAACAAAGCAAACTTTACTCCTGTCAGTGACTGTGTTTGTAAAAAATGAAATAAAACAAAGCCCCGAACCCGTCCGCATTACGATACATAGAATAAAATACAAATATATAGTAGTCCGGGTCGATTTGTCCCGTTAAGCCGCACACACACCGACACACAGGTTGCTCTCAGTTCAGCGTCTCCCTGCTTTATCAACGCGAACAACAATGTGACATCTGTTATTACCCGGAGCCACGCGATCCCGACAACTACAGTAAATAACGCGCCGCGTCTGTCAGGATCTCCAGCGATGTGCGCTAAAAAAAAATAAATATAACAGCCGTTTCTTTTGGCTCGCGCTTCAATCACAACATCCCCGCCGCGGAGCGAGCAATGTGTCTGTCTTTTGTGTTGTTGTTTTTTTTTTTCCTTTCTTTTTGTCTCTAATAGAAGAGCTGTTTACCTGACTCTCCTGGTCTTCAGTTTTAAAAGCTCCGCTTTCCTTTGTGCCGTTTTTCCCTCTGACCGGCTCCGCTTTGTATTTATGCCTGGAAACCAGAAGCAGCCAGTTTCGCCCTGGTCTCTGCCTCCTCATTAATTATACATGAGCCGAGTGACGACAAGGACCAGCCCTCCACTGAGTAATCCCACACACACACACACACACACACACACACACACACACACACACACACACACACACACACACACACACACACACACACACACACACACACACACACACACACACACAGTGTTTGTCCGCCGTCATTTCCTGGCACACTGCTGTGACCTGCTCATCAGAATTATTTCATCATAGCCACTCCATGACCCTTGACCCCAATGTACCACAAACACACTTATGTTTCAGTGGTATGGTTTGGTTTCATTTCAGTGATTTATATTGTTTTCCCACACATTAACTATAAATAATTCAGTTTAACCTTAAATTGTGTGGCGGTAAATCCTCCCAAACCGCCACAGCGGTTGTCTTCCTTGTTTGCTGAGTTTGCATCTTCCTGTGTATTCATGTATTTTGATAGGGTTTCATCACCTCTGGTATAGTTCGATTAATTAACATCACCATGCATGAATGTAGAATAAAGTCACAGTTGTTGTCTTCTAGGTACTGTTGATATTGTTTTGTAAAAGCCAGATGAAAACCAGTTTTCCTTCTATGTTAATGAATACTTATCCGGCTCGGATCATAAGTTTCTCTCTGCTGAAGAGGACTGATAATGTTGTCCAACAGGTGTGAGGACTTAATCACAGATAAAGTGGTTCAGACAATGGATCTGTTTTCATCTCAAAATGTTACATTTTTCCTTGTGACGCACAAGGAAGCAGCCAGCCCTAAAAAAAGGAGTTATCAATCGGCAGCAGAGTGGCCACTAGTCTTTGAATGAATATAACACATGTACAAAGCCAGACGCAACCTCATGCCAAAACATACACAGACTGCCTTCATGGAAAGAGAAGTGGTTATAATTTGAGGGGGAGTTAAACTTTAAGAAAAAGAAAAAAAAGAAGACTGTGTTCGAACCACAATGAAAAAAGGGCAGATGCATATCAAGATGTGGGTTGGATCTGAAGAACAGTTTTATAACTGAAGCTACAAAGAGTACTGACACAATTCAGTTTACAAAATTGTACAAAAAGCGGTCTTTTTGGAGGTGGACTTAAGAGGAATTGCATGTTGTAAGATGTGTTTATACAGTATGTGTTTAGATGTGTTAAGTCCTCCTGTCTTCTTGTTACACACACAAAAAAAAAAACCTTTTCCTCTTTTGACAAATGGAAACACAATGAACAAAATGAGAGCAGAAAGACCTGTCAAAGGAAAAACAAATCATAAAGGTGATTTTTAATTGGTTTCTTGTAAAACATTATGTGACACTTTTAATTTTAATGAGGTCAATTCAATTTCAAAAGCGCAAAGATGTAAACAGTTGTTGACTTGAAATGACTTATTCTGCATTTATCAGATGTCCATCCAATGTTGCACTCTGCAGAGAACATTAAGCAGATGAATCATTAAATACAAATTAAGCTCAGAAAATGTTCAAATTAGTGCATTTATTGCCATTACATATTATGATAAATAAAATAACATTTGAAGCTCCCTATTCGCTGCAGTGTAAAAATATCATGCAAACAATATAAATAACTAGTGCTGTCAATTTAATCGCGATTAATCCATTGAGGTCTGCCAATTGGGTCAAAGAAAAGAACTAGAGGATAATAGTGTTTTTTCCTGACATTGGGACTGATTTATGAGGATTAGATTCTTCATTGCAATTAATCTCAACTTTAAAAAAGTTAATTGTTGACAGTTCTCCATGAATTAATCACGATTAATTGCAATCAATGCGATTAAATTGCGATCAATGTGATTAAAACTGACAGCACTATAAATAACATAAAGAGCACAAAAAATATCAAGGTTGAAGAATTTGAACCGTTGAATATGGAGCATACAGAGAGACAAGATATGCATTAAAAGGTGTATCATCTGAGATGAGGTGCAGAAGTGTGTGAAATACATTCCAGCATGGGAAGACGCTGTTTCTCTGTATTTTCGTCTGTGCCCTCATCGCCCTGGGCTTGTCAAAGGGGAGGGTGGCAATAAGACGTGGCCTGGGCTGACTGCCTGCCGGACAGAGTTGATCTTGACGATCCGCCTGAACAATCTGCTGCAGCTCTTCTGCTCTCCTCCGTGGTTCATCCCTCGCTGTGGCGCACTTGTAGAAGTCAGTGAGTATGTAAGAGATGAGGATCAATACAAAGCTGAGAGGCAGCCCATTCTGAACAGTTTGATTATGTACTGTGAAAAATATTTTAAATTCCCAATCTATGACCGTGAAATCCTTTAATCAATTGAAGATTCATCCTAGTTTCAGGGAAGGGGAATATCAATATTAAAAACATACATAATCTAAACTCAATATAATAATTTAAGTAAATGTACAGTACGAGTATTTAAGGTTGTTTGAATGAGGAGAAAGCATTTATGGTGTCTCCTTGATGACAGTGTTAGAAAATTGACAATGGTACCGCCGGGTAGATTTGTTTCATGTTGCTGGACAGGAAATCCCGCAGGAAGTGGGAGCTGTTTGTTTTGGTGGATGACCCTTTAACTTCTCCACAAGACCACCCCCGGCTACTTTGTCCTCAGATCCAAACCCTGCAAATCAACAGGAAGCCGTGTGGATGATTCAGTGGCGTGGTGTACCTCTCGGATGTCATCGGCGTTTGTCTGCATACAGACAAAATAATCGCTGAAGTTCATCTTGCAGGTCTCCTCCCTTCCTGTTCAGCCCTTTGTCTGTGCTTTGTTAAAAGAAGGAAGTCGGTGCTGCGATCATTTGAATAATTGACAGAAAATGATACAATCTGCAAAAGACAAGCTGACAATGTTTGAAAAATGCTCTTGAGAAAGTGAGACGCTTTGCAATTTGCACTATGTCACACATATTTTTGCACTAATTGAGCGTATCTTTGTTTAAAGAAGCCTTAATGTTGTTATAGTCACTCAAAGTCACAGCATCAAGGAAGATGCATGATTGTCACTGGGTAAATAAAACATTTTTGACAATCTATTTTCAATTTCTTTTTATCGAAGTCTCAGTTTTTGTCCTACTAACTATAGATACATGCTTTCACTCACAGAATAGAGAATCAGGAAAGATACACTTTTATCTTCCACAGAGTTCAAAATAGTTGAGTAAAAGTTAAAGATCTCTGCCCCAACATCCCACCCAGGAAATCACACTCAGTTTTGAGAGAACATGTGAACGGTGACACATGTGGTTGTGTAATAGACAGCCGCAGACAACGGGCTGTTTTCCTTCACATAATTTACAGAAATGCACAGCGTGTGGGAAATGGGAGGATTCGAGCTAGAAATTTAAAGACTGAGATGCTTTTAAATGTCAGAAATGTGCTATATTCATAAGCAGGTGACTTTTATAAGCTATTAAACTCCCCAGCAAGCAGCTATGGCTGGTCGTGCTCAGGTCTGAAACCAAAGGTGCTTAGCCAGCTGGGATGATGCGGCTTACATAACCATGTAATCATATAGATGTAACATGCTTTGTAACACAAAGTACCGCACTTCAGTAGAGTCCCGGCACTGGGACACAGATGGGCTTGAGATGCTTCGACTCAACACATCAAAGCAAGTTATATATTTGAGGAGCATATTGTATCTTGCGGGGATTTTGACTGTCAGCCCCACTAACATATTTCTTCTTCCTAATTTCCTTTAGATATATATATATATATATAAAAAAAAGAAAAACTGTTACAGTGTCTTGCAATACTTGCAAATGTGCATATTTTTTCTCCTTATAAACATTAGTTGCATTAGTGGCACACGTGTATCTTCAGGATTACTGTTTTGACATGAAATGGACTCACGCTGTGCAAATTGAAGCCATAATTGTAAGGCCGCAGCAGGAGACCCTGTGGGGGCCCTGCAAGACACATCAACACAGATTAAAAATACCACCCAGCCTCTTATTGACAATATTATGTAATCACAGGACAATTAATGTCCTTTAGCTCATCTGTTTGAATCACATGCTGCTTTGCTGTCTTAATTACTGAGGTGACGTGATTAGCACGTGAATATACATGTGTTTGCTGTGTAATTAAAGTGCGGAGGAATGCTGGCGTGGGATTGGTGGAGCAGTTGGATCATGAGAAAGGCCTCTCTGTTTGTTGGTCCACCAGGGCACAGAGACCTCACATTGTGTGTCTGGCCAGCGTTGGGTTACTGTATTGTCCATCGTTTTCCCACCTCCCTTTCGCTCTCCTGCATAGCCACGCACCAGAGAAGAGGAAGAAAGTGGCTTTTCATCGATGGGTCAGTTCGAGCATGCACAGGAACTCGGAGAAGAGGGGAGTCAGTCAGCTGGCGACAACTGCCTTTCATGGTCTTGAGCCATTTCCCAGCAACAGGCAACCTGCATGAATGCTGCCGAGTGACTCATTACCTCCAGCTCCACCGCAAGGCACTAAGGAGGACGCAAAGCACCAATCAGAGCGCAGCCATTGGTGGAGGTTTATTGTATTGTGTCACTTGCTGTGGTCAGACTCCAAGGTCTTCTGTTTGACTGAAAGAACATCCAGAACAAAGATTCGGGGAATCAGCTGCAGGTTACTGAACACTTTGTAAAGCGAGCGCCTCGAATTATGTAAGTGTGTGTATACATTGACCGGGGCAGATACACATCTTGCTTATTGTGCGGTGCAAGCATATGTGGGATGCCAATAAACCCCTTTGGATAAAAACATGCTTGTCAGTGGGTAGACAACAGGCAGGAATGTGCTTTTTGATCATCTCTCGATCAACTACCATTTTCTCCTGATTGCTGATCAAATAAATCAGTATATCTATTTTTAGATGTCTGTTCTTTCACTTCTTGTTCAACAGCATGCTCCAACAGTAAAAGGTAAAACAGCTGTTTACTCCGAAAACATTCAATCTGCAACACTCTCTTTTTGAAAAATAACCCATCTAAATCTAACCCTGATTGTTATGGAATCACTCTTCTATCAGTCCGTTCTGATAAGTTCATGAGAGTTAGCAACAGACCTCACAGGAACGAATTGTTGATTAATTTCTCAAGATCTGCAGCATTAATTCAGCTTCTATTCTGCATTATTCAGTTCAGTGTTGCAGAGTCCCGGCTGACTTTGCATGACAACTTTAACGTGTTGCAGGTCCATCACAGGAAACCTCAGAGGGACAAACAATCACATTCACACTTCCACTGCAATTTGAAGAGCCCAATTTTCGACATGAAGTTCAGATAGTTCAGACTGGTAAATAGATATAGATCTTTTTGTAAGGTGGTGTTCTTTTCTTCTTTTTTCGCCAAACAATGATGCAGATTTTTGCTTTGTAACATGAGGGAATGTGCTGTAACATGCAACCACACAATCAAATGCTGCTCTTTATTAATGCCAGTTGACTTTATAAGTAACCCTCAATTACCATTAGAGATAATAAGATAGCGCGTAGCTCCGTCTGAGGACTGCGTGTCTCGACTGTGCGCAAAATTGCTTCCTCGCTAACTCAAGCATGCTGCATCTTTAATCATTATTTTTCAGCAGTGAAAGAACTGGCAGAAGTGTTTTAAAAATGGTACTTTGTGTTGTCAGTGACTGCTATCACCTCATATAACATCCATCCATCCATTACTTTTTATTCTGAACTTTTATCATATTTATTATGATTCAGTTGTTTCATTTATTTAGAGGCTGCAGTTAATATACTTAGGATAATTTTTTTTATTTATCTTGTCTTAAGAGAGAGAAATGGACTGCTCTACACACACAATGCAGATGCCACCAAACTCTACATTCAAGTAAAATCCTTCTCGTGTTCCACTGGTGCGGCGTCCACTGTGTGATGACTGAGCTGACAAAATGTTTTCATGCAAAAAATTAATCATTAAGGAGAGTATATATTATCATGATGCAGAGAATATACTGTCAGGTCCATGTTGCGTTTTCTCTTCGCGTCTCATCGCCTGTGCTGCCCCTTCCTCTATTTCACTCTCTTTTGTGTAAACTATCACACCACCGGTTGCGCAACAGGTCTTGGCCAGAGGTCTTAGTTTTCTGTTGTTGTAGAGTAACAAGGAGCCTTGTCACAAGTGTTTTGGCCCGAACCCCCTCCCTCTGACTGAAACTGATGCCCTCCCCCTCCTCCTCCTCCTCCTCCTCCTCCTCCTCCTCCTCCTCTCCCTCCCCCACCTCCTCCTCTTCTCCGTCCTCTTCGTCCTCTTCTTCCTCTCCAAAAATTTTAACTATCACACTGCCTTTTTTCACTCGACCAAAAGGAAAAAGCAGCATATGATAAAACGGTCCACTGGGGAGGATGTGAGAATCTGCACACCAATAATAGTAAAATGTAACTTCTGGCATTAATCTTTTATATGCTGTTATTCATTTGAGAAAATGTATGAAAGATTATCAGACAGGCGGTCTATGCCCCTTTCCAGAGATAACAGAAGGACGGTAAAGCAAAGTGCAAACCCTTTTTTTTTCAATCCCCATTATCACATTTTTACAGGAATTCCATTTCTCATAGTTCGCTTTGTTTGTAGAGTGAATGGAATATTAAGAAATGTACCTTTTGTAAAGAATGTATAAGCTGGGGGATTATGAGTCTGGACTGAGCTCTCATTAATCTCTCTGTGGCTGCAGTTTGTGGGCGAAACAAAGGAGCAGCACAGTAATGCTTGTGTGTGAAATTGCTGAAAAGACAGAATTTATCATTTCAAGGCAATATTGTGACTACGAGCTTCAACCTATTCCACTTCCAGTTTGACTCCTGTTTAGTTTCATGAATGATTCATATAAACTCCTGCATGTGTAAAGTGAAATAGACTTGTGTGTGCTTGTCTTAATGAAACAGCTTCCCTGAAAAAGAGTTTTATATTAGCCACGGCTATGGGCAGTCTGAATAAACCTGTTCAGCTTACACCAGTAAATCACAGGACTAAAACCACATACATTCACATTTATGGCCTGTTTCCAACCACTAAGAGATTCCCACCCATGAAGAAGTATTTGTAAAACTTTAAAAACTACATGGAGAACATGCAAACGAACCCCTGAGTCTGCAAATGAATGCGTACAGACCAAGTACTGTATGTGTTCTCCAAGTATTAATGTATTCTCTGACTGAGTGTGAGCAGTGGTTGAAGTCGTCCAGCCCTGTAACCATCTGGCTGACCACATGGTGCACACTGTGCCATTTGGTGTACCGCATGCGGCGTGCCATGCTGTGCCTTCACCAGTCCTTCAAATATCAAATTCAGACCAATGAGGAAAAAAAAAAACAAAAAAACAAAAAAAAAAACTGTCTGTCCCTCAACATGTCAACATTGATTCAATTTTCAGCAAGTTTAATATTAACATGACCGGTACACTAAGTTAAGGACGGTTTAACTTTGTACAAAACAATCTCTTGCACATTTCCAATAGTGGTTGATAAAATACAGGAGGTAGTGAGAGGTCGTCAATCAGTTGTGTAATCTGGCTAAGCAACAAAGGAAAAACGGACTCTAATCTCAATTTAGTTTTAATGTTGACATTTCAAAAAAACATATTTCTCAGAAGAAAAAAATGACATGTTTGAGAACCTAATCTGTGCACTACTGATCAATTACGGCTTGTTCAAAGGTCAACTGTTAGAATATTAAAATGTACAAGAAAGAGAGAGAATCAATCTTTAGATTTTATACATTTATCTTCAAACTTTCTATGAATCACCCAAAGGGATTAGAATCTTTGTCTGACTGACTGAAGATGCTCCAACCAACAGTATAAAAGAGTCAAACATTGTCTTGTTGAATGTTCTTGCAATGAAACAATTAAAAATTGCAACAGCAGGTTTCTGTTGTTATGCACTAAAGATATGGAATTATTTTCACCTGTCAATACTTTGTCAGTACTATTTGTAGTTGTGAGCAGCAGCTAAAAAAACAGCACTCTGTTTGTTTAAGCAAGTATCCACTTGTTCTTTCTCTTTTTATCATTTTAAGAATAGTTTCTCGATACATTTTTCCATTTTGATTGTTTATATTTTATCCTGTCTCTTATGGCTTTATTGATTTTACCTCCCCCTTGTCCCATTCTTCATTGTGAAAAATGCAGAAGATTAATGAAAAGCTAAGCAAGGTGCTTCTGTTCACTTTCACCTCATGGCAAAGAGGTTGTGGGTTTCAATCTGGGCCGTCAGTCTGGTTTTTACATGTAACTTTTTTCCTGGTACTTTGGCTTCTTCCTACAGTCCCAGAACATGTGTGTGAAGTTAAGCGGAGGTCCTGAAATGCCCTTTGTGAATGGGAGTGCGTGTGGCGGTTGTCTGGCCCTGTGATGAACTGGTGACTTTTCCAGTGTCTTTCCTCTCTTTGGCCACAATTAACTGAGATTGGTTCCTGAACATAAATTGGTCAAGAGAATGGATTCATTTTTGTGTTTTAAACATTTTGGCAAATTTCTCCCCATAAAAACACTTGATCAATATCACACGGCCACCTGATAGGGTTGCTGACTTCGTTAGGGTCGGATTTGTTGTCCTTTTTTTCAACTCAGCATATTCAATTCCTTGGTCTGTTTCCACTTCTCTGTCTGAGTAAGCAGAACAGACTTCAGACTTGCACAGTGCTTTGTTTTTCAGCTGATGGTGTTTGGTTGGATAGAGGAAACATAACTGCAAACCCAACAAGACAATAAGTTAAAATAAATTATATCAGGTTAAAATGCTTTGCAGAAACAGATAAACATAATAGTAGAATTCACTTATTTTCATAATCTAGTCACCAGAAATCAACCAGTGTTGACAAACAAATCTCTTTAGGGACTCTTCTTTTTATGCTCGTCCACTGTGTTTGACGGCTGCAGTTGGACGAGGCCAGTATGATGCATCCAGACAACCATTGTTCAAAGAGGGGGGAAAAAAAAGCCATCAGATTAATGTTGAGTCATCAGAAGATAGGAAGCAGACAAAGATAGACAAGAAGAGTGATAATAAATATAGCTTCCTGCTTTATCATTCATAGAACAAAACCAACCAAAAATGACATGACGATTACGCTGTGTTCAGGCGCTTGTCGCGTCTCATCCGGAGGTCTTACGGTGAGGACATGAATGGGAGGTGAGCGATAACCCTCTGACCCGACCTGTGCACATGTGGAGGTTATTTTAGACGTCCAGGAAGAGGACGGGTGGCTAACGCCCTGAAGCAGGCTGCTCAGCGACCTGCAGCTGTGAATGCTTTTCAGTCAACAATATCGCGGACGTCTCTCATCCAGACAAAACGCTAGAAGAATTTGATTATGAACAAACCTTTTCAATCCAAGCTGTTATTAACAAGCACTTTCTATTCTCAGGTTGTTTCACTAACATTCATTTTTAAGTTCTCTTTAGAGCCTCTTGATCACAATAAGACTAATATCAATCCTTACTTTAGTGGGTTTTTATTTCCATATTGGAAAAATACAAGGTGGCTCTATGCCACTAAGTGCTTTGTATTGTTTTCAGTGGCAAAGCTGGTGGAGCGCTGAGTGTTTCCTTCAAATGAAAGAAGTATGTTCATGAGAGGGTTTTTTTTTTAAGCCACACTGAGACACACACACCTTGTACAGCTGTGTGTAAGTCACTGCTTGTCCCAAGCCCCCAAGGTCTTTAGCTATAGAAAAATGACACTCCTTCATAGCCCTGCCAAAATTATTGGAAGAGATTAGGTGTACATGGGGTTATCAGACTATTTTTAGTAGATAACCAAAATAAAACTGCATATCTTGAAACCAAAGAACTTAGCTGATAATAAAATCCCTGACCAGACACATCGGAATTACAGGTGATAGATAACGCTCTGTGAAAGACACTTCTTGGTTGATCTGCTACCACGAAATACGAAGTGTTCAAAATTTTTTGAAAAGTTATGCTCATAATAAGGGATTTCATATTGAGACAATTAGTTAAATACAAAGAAGACAGTAGTGACTAATTTAAATTACAGTACATGTGTAATTATTTGTAACAAACTGTTATATGGTTGTGCTTTGCTTTGAGAAACACTGGATCAAACTTTGCTCCATGCGAGGTCGGATTATTTCCATCTGGCCTGTGTTTGTCACTGGATACGTTGCCTCGTCACAGGCCACTCTGCTATGTGCAGCGCGGTGGGAGAGATGAGAAAGCTATGTGATGGAAGACCTCTCCTGTTACAAAACATAGACAGCAGCTGAACAACCTTGCTGATACTAAATGTCACACTGACTGCAGGAGATGCTGACTCTTTCAAATAGCAGCCAGTCTTCATACCAAAAAGGACAGCGGTGGATGGTTGAGGTACAGAGTTAAAATATCTCTCATAAACTTTGGTTGTAAGCATTGTGAGGAAGCTTGGTGATGGTGTTTGGATGTTTGGTACACAGAGGAGACTGCAATCTCAAAACCAGTTTCATAAAAACATTAAAATAATAAGAAATATTAAAATATACATGGTATGTTAATTTCCCTCAGTTCAGTTTTCCTAAATGCCATCAAGTACTTGTGCTATAAATTTCACTAAAGTGTTGTTGCATTTATTGATGATTATCAAAACATGAAAATATCGTATTTTATTTACAGCTTACTTCTTCTAACAGGAGCAAATGTACTTTATTACTTTGCAGCTCAAAGCAACAAGTTGGTTTTATTTAAGATACAGTACATTGCCCCTTGGAGCAGGATGGAAAGCAACTTGTCCCTTCAAGGTTTTCTGAAAGGAGAACAAAGTCTTAATTTGTAACCACAGAGTTTGTAGTGGTTTGCATCAAAGGGCTTCAAACTAAACTCAGATAAATTTCACTACAACAAAAGATATGTTTTTATTTTAAGTGCTGCATGCTACAGTAAGAAAACTGCAAGTAGCAAGATAAAATTCTTCAATCTGTGCTTAATAAGAATGTTCATTGAGGTGTTTAAAAGCAAACCTTGTTTCATATAAAAAATATAATCATTTCCAGGTACTGTGAGCACTTTCACTTCTGCAGTTTGGAATGTCCTTTTCAGTGAACCACTTTAGTGACAACATGTTTCCCATGGTTGAGAATTTGAACCAGCTACCCAAACATACATCTAGTTAATCTTATTAACACAATGCTTGATCATTTGTAGACAGACCAGACAGACAACTAATGGCACAGATGTCGCAACGCACTGTAAAATCTACAATTCAACAGCAAAAGCATCAACACATCAGCAAAAAACCAAAATGCAAATGCAGGTACGCAAGAACAGGCTTGTTTCCCGGGGACAATATTTTCTGACAGAACCGAAGGATGCAGGATAGCAAAGCACATGCATAACCATTCCAACATGGCCACCACTTTGCTGATTTCTGAAAACACATCAATCAAATCAAATCAAATTTTATTTCATATAGCACTTTTCATATTAATAAAATAACGCAAAGTGCTGAACATTAAAAACAAACGTAATAAAATAGAATAAAATTACATAAAGAAAGATTGAATAAGAGGACTATAAAAGGTCAGGTAAAAGCCTGATTAAAAAGGTGTGTTTTCACCCTCCCTTTAAAAATATCAATGGTCTCTGCGGTCCTGAGGTTCTCTGGCAGGCTGTTCCACAGGCGGGGGCCATAGTGGCTAAAAGCCGCCTCGCCATGAGTCTTGGTTCTAGCTTTAGGAACACACAGTAAGGCACTGCCAGAGGACCTCAGGGCCCGCGAGGGTCGATAGGGTAAAAACAAATCAGTTAAATAAGAAGGCGCAAGGCTGTTAAGACATTCAAAAACTAATAAGAGAACTTTAAAATTGATCCTGAAGCGGACAGGGAGCCAATGCAGCGACTGTTAAACCGGTGTAATGTGGCCCCGCCCCCTGGTCCTCGTCAGCATGCGTGCGGCTGAGTTTTGTAGTAGTTGTAGGTTAAAAATGTTCTTTTTGGGAAGACCAGAGAGCAAGGCATTACAGTAATCTAATCTACAGGAGATAAAAGCTGCATTAGCACCTCTGTACTGGCCTGAGAGAGAAACGGGCGGACTCTGGCTATGTTCTTAAGGTGATAAAATCCAGTCTTAGTTATGTTTTTAATGTGTGGAATAAAATTTAGCTCAGAGTCGAAAATCACGCCCAGGTTCTCAACTGGTTGTGCTGGTTTAAAATCCCGTAATTTAGGTAAAATTTTCTCTCTCTGACCTTCGGGACCGATAACTAAAACCTCAGTCTTGTCCTGGTTGAGCTGTAGGAAATTCACTGCCATCCATGACTTGATGTCTGAAATACAGTTGAAAAGGGTTTCTATTGGCCCTGAGTCATCAGGAGACACGGCGATGTACAGCTGAGTATCGTCAGCGTAGCTATGAAAACTGATGCCGTGTCTCCTGATGACGTTCCCAAGTGGAAGCATGTAGAGATTAAAAAGAATGGGACCTAAAATTGAACCTTGGGGAACCCCACACCTAATTTCATGGGTTCCTGAGGAACAAGTATCCATACTTACATAAAAACATCTATCTGTGAGATAAGAACTAAACCAGTTAAGAACAGTACCAGAGAGGCCCACCAGGTGCCTCAATCTGTTTATTAAAATGTGATGGTCTACTGTGTCGAAGGCGGCACTCAGGTCCAGCAGAACCAACACTGTCAGTTTTTTATTATCATGACGTTAATCACAATCACTGAGTAGCAGTTATGTTTCAATAAACACTAAAGTAATCAAAATAGTCCGTCGATATTGCAGCTCAGGAGTCAGTCCCGGGGCCTCAGCACAAATTTGACAGTGTCCCAGCGGTCAGAGTGTCACGTTCATTATGATGGTGGGACAAACAGCTCTGACTTTACAAGGGTTCTTTACGAGATTTTTGACTTGACAGCTTTGTGTCTGAATCATTCCTTTATGTAATTTGGGTTCAAGTTGAATGCTCCAAGCTTTGGAAGAAAAAAAAAAAAAACGACTGTGCCCCCTACAGGTCATACTCCTCACTTTTTATCTCAGTATTGCTGAAGTCAATTGCATTGATCTAAATGTTAGAGTGTGGTATCTCTGTGCCTGTAATCAGTGTCACTGATTGGTGTTTGGTGTTCTAGTTGATTTAAAATGGTAATCTTTGTGGAGCCTGTGTGTTCTGTGGATTCCAATGTGTAAAAAATAAATCAACTATCGTAAAATGTTTTTAATTGTACTATCCCTATATTTCAGGGCCACATGAGGCTCAGTATGACAGCAGATTAGGCTGAACCAATTGAATTGTGAATAAAAGCATTTTTTTTTAATACTCTCTTTGTTTTAGTACAAGTACATGCATGTATATTACTAAAACACTTGCGTTTGACTTACCTTTTTACAAAACCCATGAGCAATATGAATTCCAATGTGGACCAACTGGAAACAGTAGTCACTCCTAATTAAAAATGTGTTGCTGGAAATTGTTAAACTTTGTACAGACATCCCACAGGATGGACTGGACCTCTCATGGAATGTGTGTCACTCCTGTAATTTGCTTAACCTTACCATTATTAGTGTTTGAACACTAAAAACTAGTTTAGCATGAATGACATATTTCTATTGCTTTGACCTCCTGATCAGTATTTTTTTTTATTTGTTGTTGTTTAGTTGTTGTTTTATTTTTTTAATAGAAAATAAAATTGCTCCACTTTTCAGTAATGTCCCAAAAACTCCACCACTGGTGGCCAGTCAATCCTTAAAATCCAGACAAATCACCACCGTAATTTAATTTTGACAGCTGAAAAATTCAAAAGTTTTTCTGAACATTCAAAGTACCCTATAAAGATCAATGACTCCAAACCCTTTTTTTTTTGTTTGTTTGTTTTTAAGTTTTTGTCTACACTTTTTACAAAGTCTTTGCTGAACAGCCTGACATGTTCTGGAAAAAGTGAGATCTGATCTTAACCTGTTACAGTGATTCTCCTCAGATGTTCAAAGCCTGTTGCTCGCCACATCAAGTGATTTCTGCATTTTTTCAGAAACGTTCCCTCCAGGTTAGTTTTGATGCCAGTGGGCCGGAGAATGAACTCTCTTGGAAGTTTGTTCTGGCCCATAATGATGATCAATTACAAACTAACTGCAATAACTACCAGCACCTCTGAAGGGTGTGTGACTGCAGCCTAGACCTGGATGAGCTGCTCTTAAAGTAATTTGAACATTCTCAGCCTGTGTCTGCCTTATGATGGCATTGTGATTCCACTTAAAGTCTTTTCCATATGACCACTGTTATGATGCATTCCTTCACAACAGGAAGGCCCTTGGATTCAAATCTATAACTGATTGATCACTGTGCAATTTGTGTGCAGGGGGGTTATCTGACTTATCTTTATTTCTTTATTTACTATTTAAGCTTCAGGTATGGAAAACGATTAGGGCCACCGGAGGAAAAAAAAAATCTGACTTTAATCTCAGAATTCTGACTTTAAACCCAGAATTCTGACTGTTGTTGTCTGCTTTAACGGCAGCAACGACCAAGTGAGAGATGAGCGCCTCAGTTCCACCTGTCTACATGTGGTCGTGGCTCTTTAAACCAGTTTGTGGTTCTTTGTGGGTCTTCAGACCGGTTAGTGGTTCTTTAAAAAGGGTGCACACCCACCGTGGCATCCGCCCTCACACAGCTGCATTCATGTCCCAGCAGCTACAAGACCTCATAACCTTATAGGAGCAGGTTGCTTAAACACCTGTGTTGTACTGTTTCATGCCCTCCACTATTTCTATAAACTCTTAGATTTATGTCATCTACTGCATGTAATGCACTGCATTTAAATTGTACTAGCACTTTTTGCAACTTCTGTTAAAATCAAACAAAAACAATGAAGAATCACTTCAGAATGTGCATATGCACATGGGGGAAATAATAAATAACTAATTACCTATTGTATTTTCTCTGTGCAGATCGACCAAGATGCTGTTGGGTTTTGAAGCAAGATTCTACCTCAAAAGATGGCAACAAATGAATCAAGTAGGGCCTGACTGATATGGATTTTTTAGGATGAAAATTCCAATATGAGGGACAAAAAATCTGATTACCAATGTCATCTGATTCCATTTTTCAATTAAAAAGATGAAATACCTGCTTTTAATGGCACAAATATAGTTTCAAATATGTGTTGAAAAGGTAGAAATTGAAGGGAGAAGATTGACTATTTCAGATACTTCTATTATCAGAAATTGAGCAGGACAAGCAGCAACAATTTCAACATAAATCACAAATATGTGGGACAATAGAATAATCACGCATATGAATTAAGACACTGACTGTCACCTGCCCAACCAGGTTTTATTGTTACCAATCGGACAGGAAAGCTGTAGTGCAAAAAACATACAATTCACACATATTTGAGAAAAAAACAAACAAACAAGTAACAGCAAAAGATTGAGGTATTTTGTTATGCGGGTCAAAATATGCATTAGTTAAAAACGATATTATCAATCTGTCTTTATATGCAAGACATTTGGAAACTTTATGAGACATTTAGCATTTCCCTTTATTGTGTTACCACCTTGGACACTTGGTTTGAGTAAATAGTATAATAAAATGATGCTGAAAGTAAGAAAGCTGATATTTCTTTATGCTGATTACTGAGGCTGTGGTCACTGTTGCTATAGGAGCATCATATTGAGGAGTCGCTGACATGATCAATATGATGTGATCACCTCTGCTCTCCACGCCAACAACACTCACTTTCATCTGTCTTCTAAATAAACACAAAGAACAAATGTTTTTTGTCTATCTCTAATTTAGACAGGCAGACACCAGGCAGCTGCCGGACGGTGAGGACCACTGAAACTCGGCCAATAAAGCTTCAGGTGTAAATCTCTTTTCTCTTTTCTCCCACGTGTCTCACTTCAGTTGCCACTAGAGGGCAGCAGATACTCGGTCGTGTTTTCATGTCTGTCTGATCAACCCGCCAAAGGCTGAATGCTGCAGATTATTTGGCAGTGTGGCATCTGTGGACTGACCAGCTGTTTGTCAAACTAGTACATCATGGTTTAAAAAAAGAAGCTTAACTCACCTGAAAAGCCTCAAGCAGCTTGTAATAAGGAATAGAGGCAGGCACCTTTTCAAAGGAAGGTTTTGAAATTAAAGACACTTTTTAATTTTTATTTAATCTTTGAAGAGTTTGCACGATGATCATGGCAATGCTTTAAATGGTTTTCAGTGTATTCTGATTTTTTTAAGTGCAATGGTAATTTTTTTCCAAATCCTCTGTCATATGCCATCAGATAACGTCATAATCTCTGTTTAGATATAAATATCTATATGTTTATGCTGAATTGTGCTATATGTGTTTAGTATTTAAATTGTATCTCTTTTCTTATTGCCAATAAAGTCTTCCCATTCTGAAACAGGAGATAACCTGCCTTCTGTACAGCCTGTGTATGGAGTGTAACAGTTACACACAGCACCAGTAGCACCAGCAGGGCTAAATGGTTTTCCATGCTGAAGTCGAACTGTCATGACAGCATGTTTGTATAATAACTCATGTGGTGTCTAAGAAGTCATTAAATCTGATCCGGTGGATCAGTTAAAAATAAAATAAACTTTATATCCACATACATAATAATTTATTACCTTATGCACGAGACTAAACTTAAATTTCTGGGCAACTCCTTCACAACTCTGTTTCTGGGACTGATATACCTACAAAGTCACAGATTAAAAAAAAGAAAAGCACCTGTTTGGGGGGGGGGTCACATGGTGATGTCCTCACTGGCCTCATAGTAGGAATTACCACTGGGGCCTTTCTGTCAGGAGTATTCATGGATTTATTGTAGTACACTGGTTTCCTCCCACAGTACAAAAGCATGTATTTCGAGGTTAATCAGTGACTCAGTGACCACGTAATAAAAAGATGAATAATATGTCTTTTTCACTTCCCATCACCATTATTGCCCTCATTCATACCCGGCACTTACTTGAGAAAATGTATTTCTTTAATTCTTCGCCGAGGACAGATGAACGCAATTATGTCATATGCATGACTCATATTTTGTGCCATTTATAGTATTTCTGTGTGGGAAACATTTGTGGCGCAGAATACACAACAGTCTTTTCTGAGCTGTGTGAACAAGACAGAGTGGGGAATCACACGAAACAGTAGTATATAGAGATTGGGACATAATGGCCATCAACAGACTGGAGGAAGTGTAATATGGTGATAATAGACCTCCTCTCTCCAATTCTTCTGAAATAATCCCTCCATTCACTCAGTACCAAGCAGCAGCCTCCTCCTGCTGTCCGATGGAAGGGAAGGAGGACCAGTGCCAGTCTTGTACCTAGTCTGCAGTCCTTCAATGGGCCTTTGTGGATACTGCCATCCTTTCCCCCGGGCCCACCCCCAGCCGTCCATTCAGGAGTGTCACATGGCACTCCCACTCCGCGACCATCTCACAATGCTCCCCTGTCATTTGCACCTCATTGACATGCGCTCATAGTGATGGGCACTGGGGAATGGTGGTGCTCTTCCACTAGTTTCAAAGGGAATGAAGTGCCGGGCTGGGTGGCCAAAGTGTGGCTTCCTGGATACGGTGTTCATATTTCTTGGGAGGAAGTGGTGACACACACACACGCGTGTGTGTGTGTGTGTGTGTGTGTGTGTGTGTTGTGTGTGTGTGTGTGTGTGTGTGTGTGTGTGTGTGTGTGTGTGTGTACGTGATCAAACCACCCACCGCCCAAATGTTATATGATATTTAAAGAGAAGAGATCAAATCGCTTGCGATACAGAAGATTTGTGCTAAGGCATTTCTAATATTGCAATATATGAGAATCAGCTATTGGTGACGTTTGTGCCTAAGTCAGGCCTCATTGAGCAGATCTGAACTCCATGTCTGTCAGTGGTAATTTGGACAGCCATAAATTGCAAAAAGTTTCATCTATGGTCTATAAATGCTCATTGTTTATGCACTCAATTTGGATTTTTTTCAAAGTGTCACAAATAGGAAATTAAATGTTGCAACAGTGAGATAAAGGTAGGAGAATGATGTGAGTATTGACAACTTTAAATAGCTTTATGTGTCAGCCCCTTCATGCTTACAAGACAAATGAGCTTTTCTTCTTCACATTTCACCTGATGAATATCAGACCACCAGCAGACTTGGACATGTAAGCATCAGTCCGCCCAATATTTTCATTCACTGAATTTTTACAATTGACACAGGGACCATGTCTCATGTGCTCAAAGACAATACAAATATTGTCCAGCATTTTGAAATTAACTCAGCTGGAGTTTTAAAAAAACACCCATTTGCACTATAATGATTTTTATCTGTCCTTCCTAAGATGCAGAACAAAGACATATATTCAACCTTTATGCCCATTACTTGTAAAATTTCAGTGAATAATTACAAAGACATCACCTGTTCTTAGAAAAAATTGATGTCATGATATTAAATTTCTTTCAAAAAGCAATTAGTTAACACCCCCTTCTTATGTTCACTGGCTTCGGGATGTTCTCTATTTTCTTAAATTAGAGAAAATTCACTTCATCGTTAGAGACTCTCTTGATACCTTTTCCAAAACGTGGAATCAACTTTTGCTGCACTTAGAAAAATGGACTTTCCCTTTGTATCAGATTGCTTACACACTGTGCTGCCAGTATCCATATATTCAAATTCAATCTTCTTTAAGTTTTAATATTTATTGCCCTGGGCTTTTTTTTCTTTTCTTTTCTTTTTTTTGTTATGGGTATATATTTAATAGATGTATTTTTGACTTTTGATTTGATGGTTTATTAACATGACTATTATATGTTTGTCATAATATTGTTGAGAAGGTTTTTGTTTTGTTTTTTTGTTTGTTTTTTTGTCTCTGTTCTCTGTAGTTATTTTTTATTTGAAAAATAATAAACAAAATCATAATAAAAATGTTCACTGTGGGAATTGTCCAGATCTGAGATAAAAACAACAACAACAACAACAAAAAAAACAACAAAGAATAACAACCTTGAAGACAGTAGATCACAATACAAGTGCCTAGAAGACTTGAGTAACTTTAAAAGCACCTGTACAGTTTAATGTGATCCACTGGGTGGGAGAGCGAGTCGTCTTCCATGGTTGATGATTCAGTCTCTTATATCGCTGTGTTGAAGTGACGAGCGAGACACTGAACCAAAAATAAAAGTACTCAATGAAAACTGAGAGTTCAGAGAGTGTGCGTCAGTGGGACCAGCAGTGCAGAGACCTCTTGAGGCTCTTGAAACAGTGAAAATGTGTTAGATAAGTGAAGTCCATTTCACATGTATTCAGCCTGTTCCCAAGGTAATAATGTTCAGTTTGATTGTGCCTCAGAGGTTAAGGAGAGAATCAGCAGCAGGAAAAATATGAGAGTCATTGGATGCCTTGACCCATCATGTTTGAGAAGCAGTAGTGACCACATTGATGCATTAACGTCCATCTTTTATACCGCTTGTATCGCTTGCGTTGGAGCCAATCCCCGCTAACTATAGGTGAAGGAAGGATGCACCTTTGACAGGTCATCAGTCCAGCACAGCACAACCACATAGGGCCTGTTCACACCTGGCGTTAACATGCGTTTCTTGGTGATCAGATAACATGTGGCGAGCCCTAAAAGACAAATGTAAAGAGGCATCAAGGGGCTTTCACTCAAACCAATTCCAGAGGTGGTCTGGGACACATCTGACCACACCGGCATTGTAGTGTAAACCAGTCATGCATCATGAATGCACTCTGGAACAGTGGCATAGCAGGAAACTATGCCATAGGCAATAAATGTCATCAGTGCGCACTGTATTTTTGTTTAAAACACTGCACCAGTCTGAGTTTCAGTCTTTTCAACTTTCTAAAAAAAAAAACTATGGAAAAGAACATTTATGTCTGTGCCAGAGGGTCTTCAGAGACACGGCGTTGTGTCGCAGCCTGGGTAGAGGATACCGTTCTCGCCTTTATCTGGAGACAGATGGGTAATAACTGCAGGCAGGGCGCTTTGACCTGTTCATGGACGTAGGGGTAGTAACGGAAACCGAATTCAAGTGGTGCATGATACATGTAATCTCACGATCTCATGATGCATGGGCCAGGTGTAAACAGGTCCAGAGAGAAAAACAGACACTCATGATCACACCACTGCCTCACCATGTGGCCTGTAAAACGGCCATTAACCACTTCTTGAGTCAAATCCTTTAGGGCTGTAGCGGAGCCAGAGTGGGGGCAAGGGGAAGGGGGCGGTTGTCCCAGGGCCCACAAGGTCATAGGGCCCCGTTTCATGTGATGTGTTCACATTTACTCGAAAATAAATTATTATAATAAAATGTGCGGTGTGTGCTAGAAGGTATACGCATATGATTGTGGGCTCCAATTTGCCAATTCTTACATTACGACTGTCCATGAATGCATCAGAGCTGTAAGCCAGCGCTGATTGGCTGTGCGGCATGAACGAGTTTTTTCTTTTGCACTTGATCTGAACTCTTTGGAGGGAAGTTAAACAGTATGCTAAACACTATGCTAGCCGCTAGCGGTACTACCCAAACCTAACATCGGAGCCACTGGTGAGTCAGTGAAGCCCTCAAAAATATTATCTTTATCAGAATGCTGTGGTCTTAAACACGTGGTTATTTGAATGTGCCTTGTGTTGCTCTCAACTATAAGAGACTCGGAGTCTATTTTTTTTCTAATATATGTGAATTCCAAAAGATATAGATAGCTGTGTCTACTATATCTATCTGAATAGATTGTGTAATTTTAGACCAGCTGTGTTCATTTTATATTTAAGCTGTATCAAAGATTGTACAGATTTAGCCCGTGAGTTTTTAATCTGAATTTTCAGCACCATGGACAGCGGACGCGCTGAGATTGACAGCTGTCAGGCTGCACTTGTGTGTGTGTGTGTGTGTGTGTGTGTGTGTGTGTGTGTGCGTGCATAAATGTATTTGTTCTTCAGAACAAGTTTGTGAACTGGTTTGTGACTTTATTCTGCTTTCTCAGACATATAGGTTTGCTTGCCTCAATAAAAGTGAGCATTAGTGTGTGGTTTAACGTAGGATGAGGGATTGTTTGAATGATAAAATTACTATCATAAGGGCCCGTCGAGGATGCTCCGCCCCCTCTGTACTGAGACCCACGCTCCGCCTCTGCTTTGGGGCATGTGCTTAAACTCTGTAAGGTGCATCATTTCATACTATCTGTGTCCCAGGATTCTTAATAATTTGGCCGTGAATTTGGTGGACGTGTTCTTCCTCTCAAGCTCCAACCTTCATGCGATTCACAGTCAGTCAGCTACGTGACATGTGCATCATCCCCCTCCTCCTCCTCCCCCTCCTTCCTCCTCCTCCTCCTCTCTCTCTATCCCTCCCTCCGTGTCCAGCATCACTCCGCCTCGAACACGCTGTCCTCAAAAGCTCCTGCCGCCTCTCCCGCATCGCTGTGACTCCACTGGGAGGAGGAGGGATCTCCGCACTGGTCGCAGTGGGAGTGGGCTGGGCTACAGAACGTGTACGTGCGAACCGTGCAGACGGCCAAGAGCGACCACCATAGCCAACTAGGAGTATCTGGGAGCCACAAGCCTCCAAACATTCGCCCGTTACGGTTCCTTCTCACACTCCTGCCTCTCTGCCCCCCTTCTTTTTCGGATCCAGACAGTCCAGAGTGTTGCCATCACAGGCTGGGGGCTGTGGGATGAGGTCGCCCCCCAACCGGGATCCGATTCCGTTGAGATAGGGCGATTTTTTTTTTCTTCGTACAGGAGAGACTTTTGTTTTCACTCCGTATTGACTCGCCGCGGGTTGACTCCTCTGGCCATCCAGTTGTGTGAAGGAAGCGATAAGAGCAGCCCGCCTCTCCGCGCAGAGCTGGGGATCGCCGGTGAGTGGATGGTGGTCCTTCTCTGTCCCCCCTCTCCTTAGCTACTAGCTTTTTAACTGTTAACGTCAAAGTTGGGAAGCTGCGCCGATGCTGTCCAGTTACAACAAACAACACATTCCGCAAACACTTTAGTCTCTCAGTGAGGATTTCTACAGAGTGACGTGTGGATATTTCCGATTTGCTTCAAGTCCATTTTAAATTCTTTAAATAAAAATAAATCTAGTGAACCGCTCACATCCAGTGAAGCTATGCCATTCGCGGCTAGCCGTGTCAGCGGCTAGCTAGCCAGCCTACGCCCCGTTTGCCTCCCGTTCTTTAAGGAGCTCCTTAAAGGACTCCTTTAACGGGCTCCTACACGGAGATGACACCCTGGTGTCGGTAGCGTTATGTCGGGGATTACTTTTAACTGGCTGTCGCTGAACTCCACGGTTGTGGTGGAGCAGAGAGCCGGCGGGCTGACTGATGCCCTCCTCACTGTTTTTTTTCTTCCTGCAGTCACTGATCCAGAGAGAGAAGCATCCACCCAGGTTCATCTTCAGCCCACTGTTAACCACACAGCAGAGAGAGAGAAAACACACACACACACAGATCTGCCTGTGGGTGGGACACCAGAGCAAATGTCAGCAAGTTAGGGTTTAATCAGCATATAATCAATGACATCCATGCTTTGTAAACAAACACTAAGTAGTCTCTCAGGCTTTCTCGGTGGAGTTTGCCTCTTCTCTCTGATTTTAGTTTGTATTAGCAAATTGTTCCTGTGTGATAGTGTCTGTCTCTGTGGGTTTGGCCTGTCCAGGGTGTAACCTGCCTTCAGCTGGGATCAGCCCAGAACTCCACAAACAACAATGAGGAAAGTGGTGTAGAAGTTGGAAAGATGGGTCGGCTTAGAATGAGCTCACTGTGCTAGACAATAAATGTTTCTCATACCAGATTTTAATTTAATTTAAAGCACTTTCACACTTGCTGTAACAATGCAAACATGCTGGTTTCCCCCCTGCCTCTTTGCATAACAAATCTTGTCAGTGAATAATCCAGATTAGCATCTTGGTATTTAAATTGCACAATTTACTTAACAAAATAGAGCAGTGTTGTCGTGATAGACCTATTGAAGTTTTTCTACATTGTCATTAGTCAGATTCAGGTGGGGTGGAGCAGAGAGACTTTATTATACCACAAAATGGTTATACCTACAACCCACGGTGACTTAGTTACATTAGCATCTGAAAGATGTCTTCTATTGAAGCTAAACCTCAATACAAGGCTTGTCCATTACCACGTCCAGATTCTCTGCTTCTGTACCTCATGTTTATGTCCTTTAATGCTACTGTAGCAACAGCTGGATTTCTGATATAGTTTCATTAGTTTCTCTCCTGAAGGCACTGTGGACATCGGTAGATGACATATAGAGTCATGCTATTCCTAGATATTGACATATTTCATCGTGGTTTCTTACTGTGCACAAGTTTGACAGGTTTCTAAAAATGTGCAGCCTGTAGGAAGCCTATAACATGTAGAGCAGCCTTTCAGGGCCTCGACTGGACAAAGAGTCTTAGGTGGGTCCAACCTCTGTAATCTGAGAAAGTCATGTTGCAATCACTGATGTGGAGTTGCACCATGACGCTGTGGAAATTAGAACTATTTTGCATGAAAAAAGATTTGTTCTGTCGGGGTATTTTCAGTCTTTCCAAAAATACCATCAGTTCAGTTATATCTGTACCTGCCTTTCCAGAGACGCACACTGCAAAGCTCACATGTCCATCACTAGGCTCATTGAGAGAGACAGACAACCACCCACAGGTGCTTGTGGCTGTTTTAAAATGGCCAATTAATGCTGACCAACCGTTTATGTCTATATATTGTGGGAGAAAGTCAGAGTAGCCGCAACGATCGCACACAAAGAACACTGACACTCCTCTCAGAAAGACCTCCTTCAGTCAGCCCAGCAGGTTACTAACGGGAACCTCCTGTTAGGCTCACCGTTGTAACACTGTGCCACACTAGACCAAATATATCACGCTCAACATGCTTCATAGAGCTTTTCTGTCATCTAATACTTTCATGTACTTCCCTCGGGGCAAGTGTAGCATTTGCGATTGGCGTTGGTGTTGCAATGAGGTCTGACCACTGGCTGGAGTGCAACATGAAAGCACGAGTTGGAAGGTAGCCAGAAGTTCAAAATCGTTGAACTTTGTGTGCACTGACCTCTTAAGACACAACAATGTACATGTGACTGTAGCTCTTCGTCATGTCCAGGAATGAGAAAAACATTGATTGGTAGCTCTTATCAGGACTCTCCAGGATTTACTGTGTCTCTGAGAAATCAATCTACCTTGTATAAAGTATGTAAGTGCACCAAACAATATCTTTTGTGTTTCTCTGTCATTAAGTGGGAGATCGGGTCTGTCTCACCTGCATGTGATGGTATTTTAGCTGTTTAACTTTGTGTGCACTGAATTGACAGTCATATTACATCCTTAAATACATGACCAGAGCTCTATCAATGATTTCACAGGAAAACTGATGTGATTTTCCTGATTGATATACCATAATCGTCCACACTTTGCAAGTGGGGGCTGACTTATGACTGGAAGCAGCTGTTAAAGCAATTATGAAGCGATTATATAGATAAACAGCCAGGACTGTTTTAGCAGTTCTGTCATTCCAAGGCTCAAACAGTTGAGGGATTGTGTGTTTTATAGACTGAACAAATTTAATTAAAGGTTGGTTAAAAACACAACCATAAGTCTATGTAGCTGGAGGAGTGAAAATTTTGTTTAGCTTTTAGGCGTAATACTTACAGTGCATGTGACTGTGTTTGGACCACAACAAAGAAAAAAAAAGTGATTTAAAACTCTGTTGAATATCCTTTCCTCTGCAAACAAGGCCAGCAGTATTTAGACAACCTTTATTCATCAATCACTTTGAAACAGAAGTTGCTCTATGGGAATCAACAAAGAGATTCAACATAAAAACTTTGTGGCAACAGCCATTCATCAGCTGTAGGAGCTCATCACAAAGGCTCATTGGTAGATAGCATCTGCAGAGATCTGGCCTTATCTTGATCTGGAGTGGTTACACATAGCACCTCTTTGAATGTCTACACAAATGTGTTACTGATGCTTTGCTTTTTAGATGCATTAATTCCTCTTTAATCTCAAATAGGAGTTAATTCCACTTAAAAATGACCATGTAAACATGTTTATTTATTCTCATTCAAGAGAGGAATAAACGGAAAATTGGATATGACTTTATTCTGGTCATTCTGCACATGCTCGCAGGCTCATACCCTCGTAATGGCGCAATATTCCAAGATAGCCTCAAAGTTAATCAAGAAAGAAAAAGTAAGAGACACCGGCACCGGGGTCTGTTTTTTTTTTTATATGTAAGTATGTCGCGTCCGCGCTCTGTTCAATCAGAATGCTTCACAACCCCCAGCATGAAAGCGAATTTAATCCTTAGTTTTTCCCATGTAAACACGAAGCTAGTAAATATAATTTGGAATTACTTAATTTGGAATAAACTAATTCCAAATTAAAAACACCATGTAACCGTGACCTGTGTCGACTCATTCTGATAAATTCAGATTCTCACGCTTCAAGCAGAAGCATGAGGATCAACATCATTAAACTATTCCAAAGCAGGTAGAAATAAATCCAATTGTTAAGCATTTTCAGTCTGTTTTTATGTTAGAGGCTTCAAAAAAATTAAATTCAAGTCAGAAGAACAGTAGAGAAGACTGAATTACTCTAGCTTTAATAACTTCTTCGCTGACAGAAAAATCTGCTCTGATTTCTTGGAATTTATCCGACAAGCTAGTATTTATACTTGTAGTTATTTTTAGAGGTATAAGATATTAAAACATCCAGCTGACCTAAGTACATGATATTGCTAAATATATTTTCCATACAGGAAGCAGTGGACTGAAATGTTTCTTCATTTACTGTCAGATATATTGCAACATTGGTCTGATGTAACGGTAACGCCATGGGCTGGTGTAACAGTAACGCAATTGGCTGATGTAACAGTAACGTCATAGACTGATGGAACAGGAATATAATGGTCTTCCTGTGGCCTTGCTGTTTTTCTACAAAGCGCATTAAGTAGTTGCTCTGGTATGTAAAGGACATCTGCCGAGGGTCTTTAGATTGGCTGAAAGTAGAGTTTACGTATGATTTTTGGCAACTTATTTCTATAGAACTGAGAATGAAGAGATTGCTTTTACAGAGATGACGCTGACGTGCTCAGCTTGTGAACACCCACATTGCGAAGCCTGTTAGTCAGTGGGAATGTTGTTAATTTCTGCAAGTGGGCTAAAAATTGTGTGAATGCCTAGTTTAAGTAAAAGAGAGCATTACTACATGTAGTGTTACACCATCAAATGATGTGACAAATACTTGTGAGATACTTGAACAGGATGAGCTTTTTCAACATATTCTAAATATGCATCATCTATAGATCACAAGTAGCTAAACAAAGGGCTATTTCCACAAATACAACGTTCAGGTTGACGTGAAAACTCTGTGAAATTTCGGTCAGTTTCAGAAACAACCACCCAAACTGTATAGTGATGTTTTGTATTTATAAATTGTAAAGGTGTAGATGTGTATTCATATGTACCAAATTGACAGCAGTGTAGGAAAAAGGTGGATTGTGTGTTCATTTTGAATTTGTATCTATATTTCAACACTAGATGACCAAATGAAGTCGATGTCAAAAGTTAAAAGTCCTGTTTGCTACCATGTGGAACTGTTTGATCTGGGTCAAGTGTAAGTAAATAGACTTGTACAAAGCCTGTACTCATTCAGGGTCGCTCTTCGAGTGCCCCCTTTTCCTGTTATCTTGCAGCGCCATCAGCGGCTGATATGGATAATGTACGCATCCACTACTCATACAGCTGTTGCACTTGGCTTCAAGCACATGGAACCTGGCCAACCTAAGCACTCATTTCTTAAATGACATTTGAGTGTGACATCTTTGGTGCTTAAAATGGATTCACCGTGTAGGTATGCCGCTCATGTCCATCAGAAAACGTGCTTTAAAACAATTTTTCAGTCACAGATGTGTGACCTCTTATTGTTTTGTCTGGGTTTTGCACGTTTGTTTATTTCCTCTGGGTGAGTGGCACATGACCCTAATAAGTGATACGACTTGAACCAGGTTCAGGCTGTTTTCATGTTTCGGCTTAGCTTAGTCACCCTCACATGACTGCAAGTTTTATTAATAGTGACTGTGACCCTGCGTTTCACCGACTGAGGGTCCTGTTTCTCTAAAGTAGGTAGATGTGAAACAGCGTTGCATAGTACTGCAGAGTGCCACAGTTTGTATGTATATACTTGTTTGGTGATAGTACTCGGTGAAGTCAGTTATTTTTAAATGTATTTCTCACCACTATTGGTTTAAAAGTTGTGTGTGCATACCCACAAAGTAAACAAACATCCATAGAGATAAAAAGAATCCAAAAAGTTAAGCCTTAACAGTCAAATGAGAAGCATTGGAAGGATAAAATTACCCTTCAGAAAATGTGACACTGTAGACAAGACAAGAGTGCTTCCAGACAGCTGTGTGTGTCAGTTGTCTTGTGTTTGTGTCAGCTTGTGTTACTATCAGTGCGCTGAGGATTGATGGACTTGGAGTGGAGGGAGGGAAAGAGAGAGTAAATATAGACATGGGCTGAGAAAACCTTTCAGTTTTTGCTTGGACGTGAATGACATATCTTAGCCAGGCAATTGTTAAAAGGTTACATTCATCCTCTTTTTCACACACAAGCTTTGAAGTAAATATGCAACAGTGAATTCACAGATGATCAAAAATGTTTCCCGATTTGGGAATTGGGGGGAAAAAATGATTTGCAAATTGTATTATTGAATCTTTGGATTAATTTTTATGCAAAATTATGTTTTTGAAAACACTAGGATTTTACTTGCAGAAATGCTCATTGTGGTTTTAGTGCACTTTCATACAAGCCCTTGTTCCTGGTTTTGTTTTCCCATTAAATGTGGGATTTCTAGTGGTTGTTGTTGATTTATTTATTGTTTCTAATCTATCTGTGAGTAGTTGTATACCTTCCATGTGCAGGAAAAACAACCACCACAAACATGTGAGAAGCTCAGTGAGACAAACGTATACATGCAGGGGTATTATAAATGCCTCGAATAGGCTGAGGCTCCTGAGATGTAAGAAAGAAAGCTTTATGCACGCTATAAATCTCAGAACACAGAGCTTCTCAGTGTTGATCCACCACACTAAGCTAATTCAAAAATGCAATGAGCATTGGTGGATAAAGGCCCCTACAGGCTATTTTAGCCATGTATTACAACACTGGATTTCATAAAATTAAGTTTGATTATAAGATGTCACTTTACACTGAATCTGGGGTGATGACAGCCACAATGTACTGGAGGCTGCAAACAAAATGTTATGTACCAAATAGTCCTGGTGCCTTCATGGGGTTAAAATTAACTGGCTAATGGAGAGCGGAACATTAAAGTCCAAGGAAAAAGCCTAGTATGTGCCAGCGTTTTACCGTGACACAGAGGACCTGCACACCAACAGCCACCATCAAAGTCCTCACAATTGTTTATCTTCTATTTGAGACAGTGAAAATGTTACAGAGTGTGCTCACCTGAAAATTTGTAGCTCATTTCGGATTTGAAAGCAGTGCAAATATGAAAAGCTGGAACAGCGCCTATGGTGTAGTCTACTTCCCTCAGTTAATGAGAGTTTATGAACAACACAGAAGACAAATTCAAAGAAATTTTTAGCAGTATTTGGAGATTCATTTTCTTAATTATTTTTCCTCACATCTGGTGTAGAACTGTAGCCTCTGTTAATCCTTTAAAGTTAATACGAGCATGCATCATTCTTACCAATGAATAAAGCTCAGACGTGACTTATTCAGAAATGGAGTACTTCACTCAATAGTTGTTACACGACAAAAAAGGGCTCGAAATAAATGCCTCGGAAACAATGATGAGCATTACTCCTAACAGGGTATGATTCATGGTTGTCACCGTGTCTATAAATAAAGCAACACTGGACGTAGGTACAGCAGTTGGTATTTTGTCGGCGGTCCACATCAGCTTGACCCAATCAGCTTCATTCAGGTCCCGTGCCTCCTCCATCTCCATAACTGCAGTTACAGTTACACTGACCTACTTTCTGCGGAACTTTGGCCAAGTAGGGAAAAACAAGCTTTTTTTGACGCATGTGTAAGAGTACTGTTGACTTCTTCCATACTGGTAATTCGATACATGAGCATATATTATATATATATATAAATGTATATTCGTTTTTTTTTTTTTTTTTTTTTAAGGAGTGAGTCTTTTCTTTTATTACCATTTTAGTCGAAGAAAAAGTTTGTTTTTTTTCCCCAAGATAAGATTTTTTCACCAAGAGCTTCAACCCACATCTGCATCAGAGATCCATCGAGACGATTCGGTTTGAATTTTTTTCATCGTCATACAACACAATGATCTGTTAGGTTTACATTGTGCGAAAAGTTGTTTACCACATGCCACAGTGTTTGTTTTTATGGGTTAGATATCATTTAACTGTGGACATTTAACCTTCTAAAGCCATCTCATGTAGAAGAATCTCTCTCTCTCTCTCTCTCTCTCTCTCTCTCTCTCTCTCTCTCTCTCTCTCTCTCTCTCTCTCTCTCTCTCTCTCTTTCTGTCCTCCTGTCTGTCTCTCTGCTCTTGAGGCCCCTTTTTTTTCTTGTTGCTGGCCTTTGCCATATTAAGTTTCAGATGTGCAAATCTCAGGGCTGGGGCTGCTAGTGGAAATTTCCACCTCACATGGACAAGCATCTCGTGAATCTCTTGTTGTGGACAGAAACAACTTAATCCTGTGAACAAAGCCCGGCGATTTGTTTATTTCTCTCCGTTTAATTTGGCAATCCTTAAAATACTGAAACAGTAAATCATTACTGGAAGTACAAGAGCCAAATGCTTAACCGATTTTGGTGTTTGTTGAAACTAAGCAGCTGTAGTTTTCAGTGGTTTTGAAAGGTGATCATTAATCCAAGTCATGTGTGTGCAGATGGTTCAACCACCGCTTCCACGGAGGATAATGGGTTACAAACTGTTTTCTCTTGTTCTTGATCTTGTTCTCGTCAGCACTTCATCTTAGTGATGTGTGTGATGACTGAGCAAGAATGATTCAGGGTCATCTGTTGAGAACATCAACTTATCTATAGCTTGTTCCAGTTAAAAAACTGCGTCCTGTAACAGCCACACAATGGTTCTGAATCGGATTTTAATTTATTCCTGGATAAATTATTACTGCCTGGCTGACATAGTTCTGTTATTTTTAAGAATATGTGATTCAAAATATTTTCTAAAATGTGAGTATTTCGATGATTTCTGGCGTGAATGGCTTAGTTTTTGTTGTTTTGGCTGTTTGTTTCACAACAATGGTATTGTGAGTCACTGAAAATCTGCAAATTCTCTGGAATTATGCCATACTGCACAAGCGTACTGCTGTTGCTGTCAGTAGTTTTCCTGAGCAAGATTGACAACAGTGACAATGAGCGTTTGGGCTCACTTCTGAATTTAACAGCACATCTTCAGTAAAATGTAGATTTACCATCAACATCTGGATCACATGAAAACTATTTTTATTATTTTCACAACGTTGGTGTCTGATTATAAACCTTTCTGGACCTAAAATGTAAAAATGATGCTGCATCAAGTCAGTAAAATAAAAATAACGAAATTATAAGTGCTGCTTTCAAGAGGTGTTGATGTTCATAAAAGGTCAGAAAAGTTTTTCAAGGAGTAGAAATGGTGCTAGAAATGTGTTTTGTTTTTTTTTTTTTAAACAGAAATAGCACATTTAAAATGTGATATTGGTGAAGTATTAGGATCATACTGCCAAAAAAGTCTGATCAGGACGCCCCTAGTTCTTTACTCAGTCATTCACTGTTTTCATGTAACTGATGATTTTGTTTTAATTGTTATTATTGTGTTTCTCTCGGGGTATTTTGTGAAGTTTATCTCAACAGTTTGTTTTTATAGCTTCTTTATTGGACTAGATGGAATAAAAAAATTCTATTTGGTTTTGTATAAATCACTCATGATTCCAAGTGATCATGCTGACAATATTTTGAAGTATTTCTCACAGACTCTATTCTTAGCACCAGCGTATGAAGCTAGACTCAAACCTTGCATCTGGGTACAGTAATTCAGTCAAGTGACACAGAATGTTCTTATCTTATCACTTATCTCACAGAGCAAATAGAACCTCAGGATTTGCAAGCAGAACAGTAGGATTTAAAGGTTATATTTTCGTCTTTCTTTTGAAGGGGAGTACCTTTTTCCAACTCCATCATAACACAGGAATGCTTTTGCTACATGTGAAAGGAGATTAGGCCACTTATGCTTTTTTCCCATGAATGCGATGTGCTGAGCGTCGTGCTGTTGTTGGTTACATAACAAGGTGAGGAGATGTGAAAATGCTTGAGTGGCAGAAGCAGATCGGGGAAGAAAGGGTGGGATGAGTCGATAGAAATCAAATCTTTCCCAAACCGAAGACTCCGCTGCCATCTGGCCACATTTGGAACACAAATGATCATGTTTAATGTAAGGTGTGTTGCATACTTGTGGAGTGTTATTTTAGCACAGTGCACACACCCCTGTCAGCACTGTTTCACTTTCATAGTTCTTCTCTCAGTGAGGCATGCAGGTTTGGTTTTTATTCTGAGTAGAGAGAGCCAACAGGATATTTTTAGACGCGAGGAAGCTACCTAGTAGCAGTGACCAGGAGGGAATGTAGAACTTGGTGCTGGTCTCATATATTTTTATGACCCCGTATGATCATTTTCACCATTTCGCAGCCAATTTTGCAGAGAAAAATATGTTGAAACAATTTTAATGATTTTTTTTTCTCCTCTTTCATGAAGTTATCATAGCAATATTTGTACTGTATGCACAAGTGTGCCTGTAATCTTAAACAGTTCATGTGAGTTCACTCTATAATATAATCCTGGTTTGGATGATCTGAATCTGACACCCAGATACATTTTTGAGATATGTGGGCTGTTTACTCCAATAGGATTAGATTTCTATATTACTTGATATACTCACAGTTTTCTTGTCAGCGAATCATGATACTTAGGCGGGGACACAGAGTGAGGTACACAGCTTCACAGTGCAGATCAGAACATGGTTTTAATCTGCTTTTCAGTGTAATCTGCTCTCACGGTGACTGACCCCTGTGTGGTGACCTTTTGCCAGTGGTTTGATCAGCGTATCTGTCCCGCCATTCATTTTAAAGCTCTGAAGAGTTGTCCCATCAAAGACAGTTATTTATTTTTGTCAGCATAAGTCACATAAGGTCTATTAAATAACTGTCTTGTGTGGTGAAGTATTTAATTAACTGTATGTCAAAATCAAGGAAAGTGGCATTATGGTATGATTGAGGTCAGATTAACGAAACAGCAGGTTTGTTGTGGCACTGTTCGAGTGGCATACTTAAAGAGCCAGAGTGGAGAGGGGCATGAATTTAGTATGGGGCCTAATAAACAGGGCAAAGTAGGGCTGTGGGCCAAAGCAGTCACTGGGAGCGAACACTCTGCTGAGGCTCTTGAGGACGAGTCATTTTCCTGTTGAAAGGCCTGTGTTGCAACGCTAAACGGACTTTTCTATTCATCAAAATGACGGCCCCACCAGGGTAGGTGAATGGTTATGTTTCTGTCTGTGTTTTAGATGAAAAAGTGACCAGATAAGTATGTTAATTTAGTTCTGTTGTCAGTACAGGACTTCTCTGAACCCTACCGGGAGGTTGCGTAATTCAAAGTAGGTGTAATATAAGTACATCTGAGTTGATGTCAGAATTTTAAAAGCCTCTGACCAATAAAACATTAAATTTTGCTCAAATACATGAGAAAACAGGCTACATTTGAATTTGAATTAACTTTAAAACACTCAATATTAAAAACATACACACCATTCCTTCAAGGTTTATTGAGATCATTGAAAATAAAAATAATAGTGGTGTATTAGCATGTACTTAGCAAGTACTATGTTTTAAACTGCAATATGTTCATTCTGTTTATTCTCTTTACTCAGATTGTAAGTTGAATTTTCAAGCATCTGCACTAACACATTGTGCTAGATTACATACTTATCAAATGACACAGTGTGGATTTCAATTACGTGTGTTTATTGAGGCATTTTAAATACTTATAGTCATAGTTACATTTTAAGTTTCTAGGTCATTTCTATCATCATGTGTCTAGCCCTATCATAGGGCTAGTCCTCAGACTGGCACCGTTTGTAGCTATTAAATCACACGCAGCAGTTGCGTAACATTTAGTTAGCCGCTGAAATGGTGACTAAAATAACTCGTTCCGTTCACAATTGTTCCATAAATGCAAATTTAAGATGAGCCTAGTCTTTCAGGCCAAGACTCTTCATCATCCAAAAAGCACTGGCTTCAGGGCCTAGTCTTTTCATTTATTAGCTTTTTTACAGTGCATTACTTTTATTGCAGTGCTTTTTATACTTTTTCAGGCTTCTTTAACACTGCTGAAAGCGAATGGTGGGTGTATTATTAAAAAATGTCTAGAGTGACAAGAATTTCATTCCGCTGGTCTGTGTAAGAGGCGCTGCTTCCTCGTGGGAGCTCCTGGATCAAGTTCCCATGGCAGCGGACTCACTCATAGGGTTGCCACATCTCATCTGCCACTCCACAAAGGCTGAACACACACTCTTTACCGTCTTAGCTTTTTGTCCCTTCAAAAGATTTATCTTCAGCAACAGATGGTTCCCTTTGAGACTTTAAGACATGGTGATGCTTTCCTTTAAAAATGCTTTTTTTTTTAGGCACATGCTCCTTTTTTCCTTATGGTCTTTGGTCTGACTTTTAATGGCATATATATCTGTTCTATGATCATTTTTGAAAAGTTTTGCTGATCCTAATCTATTGTCTTCTCCAGGATACCCAGAGTTCCTTGTGTTTTTTCCTGTTAAACTGGCAAAATTCCATCTCATCTCTTTTCAACTTGTGTTTATTTGATCAAACGAGGACCTTAGTACTTTGCCATTAAAAAACCCAAAACCTTTAGCCGTTTCATAAAGATAATTTATTTCTTATATATCATGGCCCAGGTGTCTTAGTCTTTTTGCAAACCCCACCCCTTTTTCTCTTTTTGTATAAACAAGATGAAATGAGGAATATAGCATTGTTGCTATGTTATATAGAAACTTTTCACAATAAAGTTGATCAAATGTTTCCGTCACAAAGATTTATGCGTTTGCACGAGCAGGGTTTTGGTTGGGTAAGACGTGGTTGTCCTGAGCAGTATACCTTTCATGACCTAAGAGCTCCTACACAACTTTCCACTATCAGAGTACAGAGGAATGAAGTTGTTTGGGAAGGAAGAGGCACAAGACAGGGTTTCAAAAAGAGCAGAAGTTATTCCTGTCTTCCCCTCCCCTTTTTCTGTGGGTGGGACTCAGACATGTTGAGTCATGTCCCATAGGTGAGTTGAGTGAAACCACTTGACCAATGGATCCGTGCTGTCTTGCTTTGACTTACATAAATTAAATCCCCAGGAAACAGTTTGGCAGCTCAGTATATGAACTGACAAATAACATTTAAAAACATTTTGTCATTTTAAACATTTGCCACAATACCTATGTGTATTTCACAACCCTTGGCACAACCTCTTTTTGTCCAGAAAAAGACATTTTCTTATTTGTGTACTGTGGTCAGAGATGTCTTCTGCATACCTTGGTTGTGACGAATGTCCACTTGGTTCGAGATAGCAGAAAGACTACAGTAACTCAGTCTGGCCACTCTCCTCTGACCTGTGGCATCAACAAAGCATTTTGTTCCAGAGAACTGCTGCTCATTGAATATTTCCTCATTTTCATATCGTACCTGAAAATCAGAATAACTCAGCCGTTTCTGAAAAGAAAACACCAGCCTGTCTGAAACCAACAACCATATCACTGAAATCTCCTTCCAGAGTCTCATTATTGGTCTGGACCACCAAGTCATCTCTATTATGTGTAAATACATTTAGTCCCTGGGTTAATGTGTACCTCTTAGTGTCCTGTGAGTGTATGGATGAATAAGTACTGTCTAATGTTTAATGAACTTAGGATATAAAGGCTTTGATGCAACCTTGACTCATGGACCTTATCCTGGGCTTGTGCTTCAATCTTATTACTGTTCTTGAGAAACAATTGTTTGCTCATTTCTAAATGGTGTCTCTGCACAATCATGTTGACCTTTCATTTGTTATCTAAGAAAATGCACACAACCTTCAGTGGGCTTGCATTCACCTGAGGGCGACGATATGGTATTTTAGTCATTAATTTTATTCCATCCATTTTTTAGAGCATTGGTGCTTGAACTTATAGAGCCTATAAAACCCATGCCTGGCAAACACAGAACACACACCTTCAACACCTGTTTTAGGACTGATGGAGGAAGCCAGAAAGCTTGGGTAAAGTCCAATACTCCCAATGATATGCTGGCTGTGAGGAGATAAAATGTTTATGTGATATAAATTTAATCAATGTTTACTCTATTTTATTTGTCTCTCTTCATCCAGACTACCCATGAGCTCCGAGTTCCCACACTACAGTTTCAAAATGCCAAATATAGGGTTCCAGAACCTTCCCCTGAATATCTACATCGTGGTGTTTGGGACGGCCATCTTTGTCTTCATCCTCAGCCTCCTCTTCTGCTGCTACTTAATAAGGTAAGAGTCATGCCTCCACTACCCTCAGATGAAATTCTTGTAATGTGACCTTCCGACACAAAATAACTTAACAGGGGTTTCTCTTCCCAGGAAACATGGAAAAAAAAAACAACCTACAATGCATTAACTTGTATTTCAAAAAGAAATTAAACTGAATGAGATTTCTCAGATTTTTAAACAAACAAAAAAAATCATTGGCCATGGGACCTAATGGATTCATTATTAGAACAGTTCGATAATAAGCAGGTATGACTGTTGGTCTGTGTAACAGTCTAATGTTAATGGAAATTTTTTAAAAGTCAAAAGAAATTCCTCTGTGAGGTTTAGAACAGAACATACTGTGTATACAACCTGGTCTTGTTATGTGAGTGCGCAGTTACACGGCACGTATAATGATAATTTGATTCATGACCAACACTTTGTTTTGAACATGCCCCGTTACAGACACTATTCTTTTTCTTCTTTGTAGGAATGTGTGTTTTTGTGTTTTCTTTGCTGGGAGCCTGTTACAAATGTACAAAGTGTTTCAACAGCACAGTTTGGAGAAGTTAGCGTTGATACAACAATTGGCGACTTCATTGCTGAACAGATATGAGGTTCTAAGAGGATCGAAAATTTCCTTTCTGCAACATCAAAATCATGGCACTTGGCGTCAAAGAAAGTAGTAATAATAAATTCTTTGTATGTACCTTTTAACCTCCTTATCTCATCCCACACCATCTAAATAAATTGACTGTCGGATGAGTTGGAGATCATTTCGAACTGATATTTGAGAGAAATCTAATTTGGCAATTATTTTCCAAATGAGAAAAAAAAAAGGAAATTCTTAGTAGCATTTCGTTTGCCCATTATTTTGACACCACTCTTTATGCTGCTGCTCCAGTTGTTTTCTTCTGGCAGCAGCAAACTGACGAAAAAATAATTTCCGGAGTTTTTTTTATCAAAGACAGCAAGAAGCAGCCGTTCTCCCCCAAATCTCCTCTCGCCACCCTGACAAATCTTACCCTGCAGGGCAAACGGTAAGTAGATTACCTACTTCTATGTTCATGCAATTCTGCATCTAGCTGCGAAAATAGTTCTCATGACTTTGATGCAGTACCATGATTCAATACAGGAAATCACGATGCCTGATTCAGTCGTAAAAGGCAGAGAGCGCTTTTTGCTCCATAAAAGGCTTCTAAAGATGCAGTCTCCCAAAGGACTGGTCCAGAATCTCTTACCTTAAATGCACCATGATGAATATACTTCCCAACTCTATTTTTTTTTTAGCTATTCTCACAAAACACAGTTGGGTATTTGTTAAATATTACCCAAATTATTTATTATTGACAGAACTTCATTTACCCTGGTGAAGTATTTCTGTACAGTGACACACTGCGACTTTTGTTCCCACTGAGAGTGGGATGCAGGGATCAGTGAGGTGACCAGTTACAGGTCGCATGTGAAATTCTCACAGAGAAAGACATTCCCTTTTCGACACGAGGCAGACTTTCACGCACAAACTCTACCACATGTGTTAGTGAGTCTCCAGTCCACACACACAGGTGGGAAATGTGCATTATATAAGGACACGCTGTGTTTCTTGAGTGCTTGACGCTTCTGGCAGTAAGAAAAGGGAGAAGTTGGATTGTAAATTCATGAACATATCATGAAGGGTGAAGAAATGTAGCTGTTAGCCCTCATCAGTCCAGTAGTTATGCATTAAATGCCCGTTAACCACAAAGTCAATAAAAAGCATTGAGGATTTATAAATAGGGATTTTCTAATCACGGTTATTTGAGCTGGAGTGGATCTTAGTTCTCGATAGATTCTGCCCACAGTTATTTTATATTTAATCTTAAGTAATCTTCACCTTCATCCACTCCCCCCCTCCATGATCCATACATGCGTGGCCGTGTCCTCTAAGCCCGGGAGACTCTGCACCTTTACCTGCTGACTTCTTTCAAAATGTCAGTTTTTCTCCTAGACTGTGCTGCTTGTTTTACAGATCCCTCTCACTCTGCTGCGAGAGGTTAAGGTTACTTGTATTGGAGGTAAATCTTACAAACCTATGAAGTTCTCCTATCTCTCTCTTTGGTCTATGTTTCTTACTTATTTTTATGTCTGTTTTTTTCTTTCTCTCAGTATATAAAATGTTCCTATTCAGTGCCCTTCCTGTTTTCTCTGTGTTCACTGAATGGGATTGTAAATTATACCGTGGTTGTGTGTGTCAGTGCGCTCCTTCTTACTCGGGAGTCGCACAAAGCCTTCAAGTGCATCAACAACTGTACTAATACTCTGATATGTGATTCAATGTATTTTGGGAGTTGTAAGTATATATTTTACTGTAAGGCGCGATATATATTTTTTTGACCAGATATCAAAGCCTTCAGACCTTTTGGGGGAGATTTGTCAATAAGTAACTCAGCCTTGTGTTGTTATTACTAAGCTGAAACAACATCTCAAACATTCACAGTGATGCATTGTTCATTCCGACTCTGTAATTTGATAATCTGTTTCATGTTTGATCAGTTATTAGTGAAGAAATTGTAGATTTCTTAAACATTTGTTTAAAAAATGTACATGTTGCTCCTTTGTTTGGCTGTCTTTTTATGAGAAGCAACATTTTGAAAGTTTAAACTTTAAGCAATATGGTGTAAGACTTGCCTTTTAGTTAAAGCGCTTACTTATTACCACAATGGTATTTATGCTTTTTACCATTAGGCAAGTTTTTGGCAATAATAATTAAAAACAAACAAAAAAAAAGTATTATTCTCCTCTTCTTTTCCAGCATGTTTGAGATGTTTATCTTTGCTTTAAAGTTTGTTGATGGGGTCTCTGGCTAATCAGGAAGCCGTTCTTGTCTTTGCGTTTTCCCAGGTTACGGCACCAGGCGCACAAGGAGTTATATGCATACAAACAAGTAAGATCTCACACACACACACACACACACACACACACACACACACACAAAACCAGAAATGATTTATAACCAGATATCTGCCAAAAAAAATCTGTCAGCTTAAAATAGTTCAGCTTACATGGAGGATTTTGCAGACTTTTTTCTTAGCTGGCCGGTGTAATGATTTGCTGACTCGTGGAACAGCTCCTGTGTTTTAAATATATAGTGTTCAGTGGATTTAGTTGATTTAAGAAACGTGTATAGAAGTTGTACTCCCAAATGAAATGGAATAAATGGCTTAGCTGGAGCTTTGAATCTGTTTAGAGGCTCGCCTGCAAAGCTAGAAAAAAAACTAGAGGGCAGACGCTGGACTGTCGTGTCCTTCAGTTATGTAATGCCAGCATTAAATGAAACCTAAGCATGTCACAGGGAAACACGCATGCACAAATGCACACACAGGCACATGCACAGACACACACACTTAATATTACGATGCTCATTATCTATAATTTCTCACTCAGCTTGCATTAACAGCTAAAATCTCTGTGCGTTTTCAGACTATCGAGTGTTTATATCACACACAGCAGTTTAGAGTAAATGTATGAACACACAGGCTTTTGTGAAAGCACTTACTGTAAATGAGACGTTTCTAGCCTTCCGATTGGTTGATTTATTGTAATCCACATTTGCATGAGCTGATTTGTATCATTAGTGCTGGTCAGCTGCTGATCTCTTTATCTCTTGTTATGCCTTCCAGGTCATTCAGAAGGAAAAAGTCAAAGAGTTAAACTTGCATGAGGTAAGCTCTCATCTTCTTCGTTTTATGCTGTTTTCCTCCATGTTTTGTATCGGAAGCCAAAATATATTGAGCACTTGCTTGATTCAAAGTCAAGCACCAGTGGCGTCATTACCCCTATTTTAGGGGACTGAAGCCCCCCTGAATAATTCGGTGTTTTATTACTTTTTTTTTTGCAAAAAAAAAGGCCTACATATTCAGTGGGGTCCTGGAGTTTCAGCAGGTCTGCAGGAAGTTAAGGAGTTAACCAGTTAGTGTGTGCTGTGAGATTTTCTGTGCAGTGCCTGTTAATCAAGTCTGGAGTTCTGAAGCTTCATACCAGAGCGTTTCCTTCATCTTCAGGTTACTACAAACGGTGTGAACACTGACACAGTTTGTTGAACAAACAGCTCAAAACCTGAAGTGGTTCAATATTTATTTCCACGTCTTTCAACCACTGGTAGAAAACTGACAAACCTACATCACAACAGTTATAGTCATCCAGTAGATATATATAACTCGGCTTGTCACTCACAACTCAGTCTCTCACATCACTAACAGGTTAAAATAGTGAGAAGGTGAACCTGTTTTTCACGACACAGTTTCTCTACTCTTGGAGTGATGGATGACAAACAGACTTAGATCCTCCCCTATCACTAAATCAGAAGCCCTCAATCTGTTTCTGAAGTTACAGCTCTGTTTAGTCTCTGAACTCTGGTTCTTGGTAATCAGGAGCTGCTTTAATTGGTGGCTTCATTTACTACCAGCTGAAGACTCTCCAGAAACCAACCTCCAGACGTCCAGTCAGTTATAACTGAGAGTAATTAGTTTATTTAATTGATGCATTTCTCACATCCTGTGTATCTGCTTGGTGCTAAGCCCCCCCCCCCCCGAACTGAAAACCTAGTGTCTAGCCCCTGTCAAGCCCTGAGCGATATGATGCTGCAGCAGTACTCGGTGTATCATTACAAACTTAAAGGTCTTCAGGTTTGAAGAGGAGAAAGCTTATGTAATGTTTTCTGGAGTATCCTTGAACCACGTCCACGTGAAAGCGACTGGCGATCTATGCACGGCAGCGATGTAAATGTGTGGGTTCAGAGAATATCAGCCTCTGAAAGTTGTTCTGTTTCATCCAGTCTGACAGTGATCTTCCTCAAACACATCTCGTTTTGACTCGGTCATGTGAAATGCAGCGATTAAATCTCGAGTGTCCACCTGACCGTTATTACATAATCACACGTGTCGTCTCGGCCTGATTAAAAATACAAGCCTAAGAGAATCCATCAATTGGTGTCGTGTGAATGAACTGAGTTTGTTAAAGGAAATAAAAATACGCACACGAGTGGACTACTAGGCCTGAGTGGACGACCATTTTTTTTAAAGTTTCTCTCTCTGGAGGATTGCCCTAGAGATGCGGGTATTGCCCAAGTTGTCTAAACATTTCACTGTACTTTACACTGCTTTACAGGTCATGTGTACTTCAGCTCAGTGTGAAAGAAACTCAAACAGCTTTGCCAGATTTGTTCGTATTCCGTTCATTTCATCTGCTTTTAGTTGATTTGGGTTCAGTTATTGTTATGGGTCAGAAGAATTTAAGACCAATGAGATGCTTATATCCTTAAGTTACAAACATAGAATGCTTTGGAGTTAATGTGTGTATTCATTATTCCAAGACAAAAAAGACTTGTTGGTTTATTTTTTGTCAAGTTTTGCCAGGCAACGGAACTAAGGCTGAAATTCGCCTGTCACCCTTAAAAGTGAATAACAGATAATCATAACATTCTATAAATCTTAATATTTGTGTGATATTTCATTTATTTTTCTGATCAGAGTTGCCAAAATGGTTTATCTTCTGGTCAGAAAGCAAAGGCAAGCCTCCAAGCTGTGCCTCTCCTCCCAGCATACAATTCTGTACATTATGCTTTCCCTTTTAAAAAGTATAGACTTTACATTCAGTAAAGCTTAGCTCTTTCCCGTTTGATGACATTCCCTCGACCACAGTGCAGCCCTCTCTGTATGTGAGTGCTGTGACATTTATCTTTGCATTTCTGTTATATTTCGAGCGCAGCTGCTCATTGGAAAAGTTGCTGATGCACAATACTGAACTCTCAAATCAGCAGATGGAAATCACCCTGTGGGGATGATATGGAAATTTCCAACTCCCTATGAATATTCATAAGGTCATTAGAATGTTTTTGAGGAGGCAGTGTTACTAACTGTGGATTAGAAACCTGCAGTGATGCGCAGAATCGATTAGTACACGTTGACCCTTGAAGATATAGGAGACTTTGCTTATTGGAATGTGGAGAACTCTGAGTGTTTTCTGTCAATAAATAGAAATATGTGTGTGTGGTATCTGGGAGGGAGCAGTCCTGCACTGGCCTTGCTCCTGTACTCTCTTACTCAAAATGATGACAGTGCAGAGTAACGACCCTGACACACTACACACACTGTGCTTTTTGTGAATGAGTTGACCTGGGCAGCTGGTTACATTTCTGTTTTTGTTTAGAGTTGAACCGATAATAGTGTGTTTCATATATTTATCTAAAATAATTCATATCTGAAATGATGAAGTTCAGTGTAATGGTCTATTTAAATTGTCAAAGTTAAACAACTTCCTGGTAGACGGTGTGTTATTGCTATTTATGTAAAAGTCTGTGGGAACTGTCTGCTTTAAAATGATGAGGAATGAACTCTTCAAATATTCTGTTTTTGAAACTAAGTTGTATGATAAATGTTAATGTAAATAAAGAGGTGATAGAAGTATACTATTATTTGTGCAAAGCAACAAGTTGTTGATGGTGGAGATGCCCAGTGGCCTGAATTCACTCTTTCTAAAAGAGACAAAAGGCTCTCAGAAACTAAATTGCTTTTCAGGATTACTGAGGGATTTTCACAGCTTTTCATTATTCTCTTGCTTTGACTGACTCCTGTTATAATCTCAATCTGTTCGGTTTTCTCTGGAGAATCAATCTCAATAAGGACATTGACACAGGTTAACATCGCTGTAACATTTTTCTTTCTGGTAAAAGTTATTCTATAGTTATTTCCGTTAAATGTACTCGATGGGTTCTTGCTGAAGCTTACAGGATTAATTCAGTTACCAGTGACAAAAAAGAAAAACGGTTTTATGGAGAGTTGGCAAAGGGTGCCAGATCTTAACTCCGAGTCTGACACCCCAGACAAGGCACCGGGGTGAAAAAGAACATTGATCTATTCATTAATAAAGAGAGCAAAGCAGACACTTGAACACGGGATTGTTTTGTGTCCAGAACTCCTCGAGGAGGCTAAGAGCCCCCATACTGTTCTTTTCATTCACAGTTGTCCATCCACCTCCTCTAAAATAGAGTGGAGGAAAAAAGAAAGAAGTTGTGTGGCTCAAAGAGTAATAGTTGCAGGGTGAGACGGCTCAAAGGGAAAGTGCTTGATTCAAAGTCGACCATGAAAGTGCTCCTTCTGATTGGGTGAAGCTGAAGATTGGGATGGGAACGCTTTAGTCATTTTCGCAGATTTTCTCACAGTTTCTCTTGTTTGTCACTGAAATGTAATGGATATTTTTCAAGAGGCTTAAAGCAGAAATAGTAGACTCTCTTCTTTTCGTTGACAGGTTACCTAAAAACTTTCCTCATATTTCAAAGTTGACTCATCAATCATTTTTAGCTCATGCTCAGGGAAGGGAAGCCATGTCTAAGGTCTGATTTCTGAGAAAAATGCTTCAAAAAGCTGAGAGAAAGCTGAGGTTGTGGCCAAAGATTCCTTCATCTGTTCAAGCTGTTTGTAGAAGAGAAACACGTTTCAATGCAGGAGGACACTGGAGTGGAATGTGAGTCTTCAGATATCCGACATCTCACTACGTTAAGAGACAGGGAGGGAATTCAATATGAAGAATGAACCATTAAGCGATTTCTGGATGACTTGCTCACTTATTAGAACAGTATTTTATTTCACGGGCACTCAGCGAGAATAAACTGAAGATTTGAAGGGGAATCTAAATGGTGAGGCTCAGATGAGAATCTGAGGGTGACAGCTCCGCTTCCAGCGCTCAGGATGTGCAGTCAGTGTATTCCTGTGGCAGACGTCATGTGGTCCAGAGGTTTACATAGACTGTCCCGAGCACACGGAGTCTTCCACCGATAAGATAATATTTTTGCAGGGATGTGTGTCACTCCGTATCACATGAAGCGAAAGCTGAGTTTAAATAGTATCTGCTTTGTTTTCATTTGCCAGTTGACTTTTGCCAGGCCTCTGTATCTCCCGATTGCAAGAAACGAGTTTGATTGGACGAACAAGCTGCCCGCTGTATTTTCTGTATCTTGGTCTCTGCAGATGAGGATGGAGATGAAGATGAAGGGATGAGTTTCGACATTAGGAAAAGTGTTTGGTCAAACCGAGCGATGGCACGAAGCTTATTTTATCACTGCAGCCTGAAGCTGTAAAAAAGCAAAACAAAAAGTAGCTTGGAATCATCTAATTATTAAAATAGCCATAAACTACAGTCTTATTTTTCACATTTTCTGATGAAATGTGACTTTTTTCTACTCCTTGAATGCGTTCAGTGCTGAAAGCTTTGACATCCATGGGAAAAAAGTTTCCCTCTTAAGAAAACAACAATTCTAAATGTATTATCCTCTGGCCACTACCTAGCATGTCCCCATCGGGGGTTACAGTTATATAACCAGCAGACAGTGGGTCAGCTGCAGCTCCGCTTTTTTTTTTTTTTTTTTTTTCCTGCGTCGGTTTTATATTTGCAGACGTTAGTTTTTGTGTTTGTTCCTGACCTTTGCTCTTCGCGTTGCTTGTTTGCCGTCCACCGGGACAAAAGTGAAATGAAATGTTAACGAGGTGAAATGTCTTTTTAATGAACGTCTCTTTAAATCTCTGTCTCACAGATCTGTGCAGTGTGCTTGGAGGAGTTCAAACAGAAAGATGAGCTGGGGATTTGTCCCTGCAAACATGCCTTTCATAGGAAGTGAGTACAAGGCTTTGTTGACTTTTACAGACACACACACGCACACACACACACACACACACACACACACACACACACACACGCATGAGCACGTAGATAAGTAGAGATATCTTTGGGAAAATTGAGTTTCATTGTGTTTTTCACCTGTACTTTTAATGCAGTGAACTTAGATAAGGAGACATTTAAGAAAAAGCCTTAATATTGGATCATTTCAGCACATTAGCCAAGTGCCGTCAGGTTAGGAAATACACAGGACATGATGGATTGCTCAAACAGCCTCCCTCCCTCCCTCCTCCCCTCTCCCCCAGTCCCCTACCATTCCAACAGAGTTGTTTATATCAGCATGACACTCCCTTGGCCTAGTTCTTCTGCAGCAGGAGTGGTGGGAGCCTCCGAATCTCCTGTTTGAGTGAAAATGTCCTCTTTTATTAAATAATCAAATACTTTCTTTATGACAGTGCTTTTTATATCAATTCTAGACAAAGACAGAAACTATTTGGGAAACATAGTATTCTGAATTAAATCCATAAGGCAATCAATCCACTGAGCATCCAGTAATAGATTGTAACATGTCTTTCCACATAACACCTAAATATGTCGAAGAATCAGCGGAGCAGCTCCAGTAATCGAACCCAGTGTCGCTGTGGAGGTTTTGCAGAATGAGCCAGCCATTTGGCTTACTCTGAGTCACGATTCTGAAAAAATTAGTTGCACTTTTAAGTATATTCTTGGTTGATCAGTGGCTCTCTGTAGTTTTCATGAAGCCTGGTTCTGATGGGTTCCTGTCCTGCTTGCTTCAGATCCTGCCCTAAGAAGCCCGATCAGCGTGATTGAATCTCTCTGATTGAGCCCTTTCAATTGAACGCTGGGGAACGCTCGTATAGAAATGGTTCTCGTGCGCTTTCTTCCAGGTGCCTCATCAAGTGGCTGGAGGTGAGGAAGGTGTGTCCGCTGTGCAACATGCCCGTCCTGCAGCTGGCCCAGCAGGCCGGCGGCTCGGAGCCCCCCGTGCCCATACAGCAGCCTCTGCCCGGCATCGAGAACTTGGTGTAGCAGACGCCCACCTTTTCTGACAGTACACTACAAACACACACACACACACACACACACACACACACACACAGATGCACACACTTGCCTCCCCTCGCTCGTGCTCTCACCTGTACAGGTACACCTTGAGTGTGTGAACAAACTGGAGAGACTGAAAGGTACTGCACAGATGTTCACAGTGAAAGTGCAGCCGTCATCGCCGCTCTCATCTCTGCTTTTGGTTCTGAAAGGATTTCCAGATGTCGACTGTGACTGGAAATGTTGTCGCTATTTTATTTTATTTTTTTTTCTTCTCCTTTTATTTTACGGACAATGAAGAAGAACTGACATAGAAGAAGTTTCACTATCGACCAACATATGTTCGATAACTTTTTTCACAACCAAAGCACCTTTCTGGGAACACCAGCGAAAGACCAGGAGGAAGACAACAACAAAAAAAAGCCAAGAACTTCAATAAACTAGATGACTTTTTTTTTTTTTTTTTAAACAAGCACTTTATGAAAAGTCAAACCCTTTTTGCTTGTGGATTTTCGTTCCAATGTGATGTTGTATATTTTATCAGTGACTATTTTTTTCTGTCTCCAACTAAATATGTTTTCTGATTTAGTTCTGGTAATCCTTCGTTTCTGTACAACGACAACAACAAAAAACAGAAAAAATTTAAAGGGAATAAACATTTATGACTGTAGGTGTCAAGAAATGTGCAAAATGGTCAGTGATCAGATCATGTTGCACACACACACACACAAAAGAACTTCTGAACTTTATGTCTGCCTAAATGTGAAAGGTTTTGAATGTGTTAAACCCCAGAATTTATTGTTTTTTACACAGAAACACTAATACACTTTATACGTGACAGATCTCCTTCCCTCGGCACCGGTGTTTCAGGAATCTCAGTGCAGCTGCTGCCTGTCGGTGATGCAGAAAACAAAAATCTCTGTAGATACTCAGCAGGAACGGAGAAATTCGTCTTTCTTCCGGCGCTGGGAGAAAAGAAATGGCGTCACAGTTTGATCACAGTGCTGCTTTGGGAGTTTCCCCAGCTTGGTCTTGACACACCAGTGTGTGTTTCATCAGAAATGTGAAGTAGGAGTGCGGACAGACCGACATCCACTCGATAATTTTCCATCTCCTTTCAGGGCTTCTGCTTTTGAGTTGGAAACATCTCAGCTTGAACAAATTCTAGAATTACAGAAAAATCTGTATGTATCCGACAGTAACTCGTGATTTCAGGACATTTCCAACATACGTCTAAATTTCAAAGTAGCTTCCGTGATAATATCATGACCAGTATTGATGCATTCATCCTGCGATACACTCTTTAGACAGGTATTGTAGGAATAATGCAGCATTAACCATAAATCTCCAACGTGATCCTAATGTTCCACTTTCCCTTTGCTGCTGCTGCTGCTGCTGCATCCTTTAATCTCATTGAAACAGTTGCGTAAATGTTTTAGTGGCTTGCATCATGTCGAGACTGAAACTTTTACTGAAAGTAACAAATGTGAATTTAATTGAACCTGCTAAAGGCAACACACACCGCTGACAGCTCATATTAGTAACGCACTCAGACTCTCCTAAAATGTTACTCCGTCCACTGTTACTATTCATTTTTCTCCTCTCCACTTTTTTTTTCCCCAGTGGCTTTTTATTTATTATATTTATTTATTCTAATTTGTTGGTCCAGGTGACGACGGTGGAGTCTGGATTGGCACATGCGTCACACACACACACACACACTGCCCTCGGCAGATCATCAGCATATCTTTGGCCCGACGTACGTGGGCAGTTAGCTGCTTAATACCCCTCCCAGCTGCCACGCAGTCAGCGGTCAGCAGGTTGTAATGAAACAGCGTTTCCATTCACACACACACACACACACACACACACACACACACACACACACACACACACACTTACAGGGTAGTGGAGCTTTTTGCCTGCAGTATTCTGGTGCTTTCGTCTCTCTGTCGCTCTCTCTCTCTCTCTCTCTCTCTCTCTCTCTCTCTCTCTCTCTCTCTCTCTCTCTCTCTCTCTCTCTCTCTCTCTCTCTCCATACGGTACAGGGTGCTTTTGTTTTGTGCCACACACATGTTGACTCAGAGCCCTGCTTTTGTGGAGTTGTTGACATGCCTTCCTGCTGCCTGCATCTGTCAAAACGGTCGTGTGTCGACACGCGGCTCATAAGTGTCGTTTGAAAAAAAAGATTGAGATGAATCAGACCATTTTTTCACGTCCTTTTAAAAAAACTTTAATTTGAATGAAGATAGCGAACTATAGTTAACAAAATTTAAAATGTTTTCTTCATTTGTAAGCTATTTAAAGTTGCGTAATCAACTGAGATTTTTGGAGAAATTTACCAAAACTAAATGTGCATTAATAACTCTAAACCACTGGAATACAAATCTACAAATTTGGGATTGAACCTTTAACAACACAATCACATTTTCCCATCAGACTTTCCGTGGCAGATATGCGTTGTTACTCACACACGCACACACACACACACACAGGCTGCTGACCGTTGTTGCGGTCAGACACTAATGCGGCAGCAAGGTGAAAATGTCAGACGAGTTCACAAAGCAGTTTGCCTCTGTGTCAGCGGCTGGTTTGTCCTCACAATGCTTCCATCAAAAAGAAAACCTCTCGCCTGGATTTAACATGTTTGAACAACAAAACTGCCACAGTTACAAAAAAAAAAAAAAAAAGGACGAGGCCATCGATACTTGCCCTTGTTGAGGAACATTTTGAACAACATACACAGCATCAGGGCCTTGTGTTAATACGTCGCGTGAGGTGAAGCTTTCGGTACCTTTTTACTTCCTCATGTTTTGGTTTTGAAGTGGCCGTGACTGTTTAATTCAACTTATATCTCACAGCTGATGTTATATTAATGAGAATCGGGACGATCGGTCACATGACTCTCCGCATCGGCCGGCTCTTCTTCCACTGTCCACGACTGGTAACGCCAGTCTTACAGCTTTGTCTTTGAATGTACGTACGAGAGAAAGGAAAGACTGCGAGGAGATGCAATGTGAACGCATGCTGTCGATTTGCCACTAATACCACAGTTGTTCGATGTGTGTAGACGGTAGTGTTGTTAGTAATGTATTTATACATACGGTGCACATGAAAAGTGCTTCTTCGTATACACTTAAATGGCAGCTGACACTTCCTGCCATCTTAAGGCCATCTTAAATCTTGTGTCTCGATTGTAAATTTCACGTTTTCTTCCTCCGTGCTGCCCCAGTCCCACTGAAGGGACAGTGCCAAGATGAATGGAAGTCTATGAATCAAAGCCAACCAGAGAAGAAGGTTCTGCCCTTTTTTTTTTTTTTTTAGCAGGAAAAGAGATAAGAGGGGGCGTATCTCTATGGAGAAATGAAAGAATGGAAACAGCCAGTTCTGAATGAAGTACCGTAATAAACAGCTTCCCACCACTGACGTCAGTGTTGCTTCTGCTTCAGCTCCGTTATAAATAGACGAGACTCAATCAGACAATGTGGGACAGTCAGGATCTGCCTTTCATCTCAGACATTTCTGAATACGTTGAGTGAAAATTCTCTGAACGACGACAGCAGAAACCTTCTCAGATAGTAACCCGGCAGAATGTGAGAGCTCTCCCTCGTCTGCGAGGGCTTCTTCGTACTTCCATGGTTGGTTTTAGCGACTCGCCTCTTAGAATCTCCATTCAGCATCACTGCCTCCCCGAAGTGAACTCTTGTTTGTTGGGTGTGTTATTTCTTCCTCTGTAGCTCTCCCCTTGCCCCACCTCCCCTTTTAAGTCCGAACAGCCTCCCCCTCCCACCTAAAGCAGCGTTCCTGAACACACCCCAGACCCTCACAGCCGTTTTCTTAACACTGATTATGTTTGTGGATTCTCACAGACATTGTTTGTAAAACTAAGAATTCTGCAGCAGAATATTTTTGGAGATAATTGCTGTACAGTATTTGTATGCTCTATTTTTGTATATTGCTATTTTGGAGAAAATAATATGCATTTTCTTTTCTTTTTTTTTCCCCCCCTTCGTTTTTGCTAATTTCATGTCTATTCATTTTGAGAATATGTTGCATGTAACTGACTTGAACTGTAAATAAAATTTCAAAGTTTTTGGACAGTTGAATTGGACATTAGTATTTTTCTTTTACTCATGAGAAAATGTGGGGAAATTGTATAACATACTTCACAAAAGAGTTGTTACACTGTATCACAAAAATAAAGAAAAGGATTTACAACCGTGTGCAGAATGTGTAACGTCATTCGAGTTGAGATTTTTTTTCTTTTTCAAGTTTAATACTCAGTTTGACGCACACATCATGAGTCAAAACATTGAAAAATGCACAATGCTTGAGAGCTTTTCTACTTCTCTCCAGTGAATTTTATCATAACTCCACATCTATAAAGCAGCAAATGTCTGCTTCAGCAAACTTCAGGTCGTGAGACGCACCGAGCAAGATTCTCTAAGTCGCTTGATTTAATTGATTTAACCTGATAAGGCTTCAGAAACTGTCGATACACAATATGCCTCCAGTTTCTTCAATTCCCAAGTACAGCAGTATAAAAGTAGTTCGCAAAGCTCAGCATTACTTCAGGAAAAAAAAGAGGCATGTTTCTACCTGAAGGAATCACATTTGAAATATCTGTATTAGGAACACATTATTCTTATTAATGGATTGGAGTCACTTTCATGTCCTGCCAGCTCCTGGACTGGGGCTGAACATAACAGTCAGTGATAAGGTTTGTCATGAATGTTGAAAATGTGCATATCCAATGGAACAGCGCCATCCTGTGGTTAGAGTCTGTACTCTGATACATTGTGAACACAGCACCACTCTTACAAAGATGCCATTAATCCTTAACTACTGACTACTACAGCTATTACATTTATTTGACCAATTCTTTTTCTTCAGTCTCCTGTTTGCAGTCATTACCTCTAAATCATAAAACTTGGTTCATTACTAATAAAACCTTTCTGTGTGGAGTTTCCATCTTCCCCCTGTCTTCTCTAAGCATGTCCAGCGGTTCAAAATCACATAATTGAACTGGCTGCCTGTTCTCTGTTTGCCCTGCCCTCAATGTTAAGTTGCACAAAGCAGAATCTAAGAGATGGATGAGTGGGTTTCCTGTAAAGCTCCTGGCATCTGCAGGAAAATGAACACATTTCAGTAACAGTTGTCTGTGTGGGTTTGACCTAATCTGTGTTTTGATGGAGGTGCAGCCTGTTTATGTCACTTTGACAAACTGTCAGTCTCCTCATGTCACCTTGATGAATGTTGATCCTCTAAAAATACATAAAGGCCATTAGTCAAAACTCTTTATCACAGTCAGACTCCAGCAAACTTCAGCAGTCAGACATGAAAACAAAGTAAAGATTTATAAGACAGAGGCATTTCTGCTTGAATACGCTTTTTTTAATAGATATTTCTGAATTAATTTTAAGTCTTTAGTGAGTAGCCACCTTTTATTGAACCTTTGTTGAGAACATGGAGAATATGAGACACTGTCTTCATGTCATATGGTCTCTGTTTTTAGAGCAGAATGGGAGATTGTGCTTTATTCTCATACTGTTGACTTTTGCAAGCAGTTTGATTTGTATTTTTCATGCAATTGTTCTTATGATTCTTAAGATACAGAAATTGATGTTGAAGTTAATGACAGAGCGAGAGGTTTCATCAAACCTTTATTTGCATATTTCAGCTCTTTGTATCATACAATTCTGAAAGAAATATCAACAACAGAGCACATGGTAACATGCTTTATAGTGAATATAGTCATGAATGTTGCACTGAGCCCTCGGCAGATTGTGGATGAAATATTCAGTAGAAATGGATCGATGGAGCGCAGTAAGTTACAAGGTAAACAAGACCTTTAAGAGCGGCACACTGAAGTGGTACAGGACCACAACGGACACAATACCAGCAGGTGTGTTCACAGCACTGTTGGTTGTTGAGTTGTTTGTGGAGTTTGTTGTTATTGCTACTGTTGTTGTGGCGGCCACTGCTACTGTAGTGGCAGCTGCCGCTCCTGTGGTAGCGGCCCCTGATCCTGTAGTGGCAGCTCCAGCTGCCGTGGTAGCAGGTCCAGCTGCCGTGGTGGCAGTTCCAGATGCTGTGGTGGCAGTTCCAGCTGCTGTAGTGGCAGTTCCAGATGCTGTGGTGGCAGTTCCAGATGCTGTAGTGGCAGTTCCAGATGCTGTGGTGGCAGTTCCAGCTGCTGTAGTGGCAGTTCCAGATGCTGTGGTGGCAGTTCCAGATGCTGTAGTGGCAGTTCCAGCTGCTGTAGTGGCAGTTCCAGATGCTGTAGTCGCAGTTCCACCTGCTGTGGTGGCAGTTCCAGATGCTGTGGTGGCAGTTCCACCTGCTGTAGTGGCAGTTCCAGCAGTTGGAGTGGTTGTTCCAGTAGTTTTTAAGACATTTATTGATGCTATGGACAAAAAAAAAAAAAAAAAAAAAAAAAAATAGAATGAACATATTTTCAAGTGTGCAAAATGTCATCATGCTTTTTTTTAATCAATTAAGTTTCAGTTATTTTCATCATTTACAGATTTACTCAAATTTAACTCTCTTATTTCACTATTATTCATGCCAATCACTTGTGAAGCACTTTGAGGTGCATTTGGTTTTCTTAGAGGTGCTAAATAAATGAAGACTGGTATAGTGGCGAGCACTGTTGTCTCACAGGAATTGGAGTTTGACTCTGGGGTTTTTGGCCTTTAAATTATGAATTACCAAACAGATCACATCAAGACTGCTGAGAAAATCGGTCTTTTTCTTTCTTTTAACTCACCAATGATGAGGAGTTGTATCAGAATGGGCGAGAACATTTTCATTCTGTGGTGTATCTGAAAAAAGGGTGAAAAAGTGTATTCAGAGAATGTACTTCCACCTACTAAGTAAGCAAGTTAAAGCTTTTTGAAATTATTGAGAATGATAAAAAAAAACCTGTAATTCCAGATGATACAATACAAGTTAGTCTATACATTACATATTTATGAATATTGTACTCACAGATTGTTTTTGGACTCCTTGGCTGGGTCAAAGTATGAAACTACAGCGGCTCACTGTAAAGTCTTCTTTATCCTGAGTTGAAAAGCTACACCACAAACCTGAGTCTGTCCCTGCTTTTATACAGTCAGTGTCAAACAATAGAATTAATGTGAAGCAAAACCAGTTTTCTATACATCTGAATGGCGATCATTCCCTCCGCCTCAGTCACATCAGTGTAACAAGCTGCTTTGTAAATCCTCCCATTTTTAAGCTTGTGAGATCACTTTTGCCACAATTGAAAGGATTACTGAGCAAACAGGACGATGATGGACGGTGGGGGCTGCAGGACACAGAGACACAAAGGCAGCAATGTGCAAATGTTCAGTGAATTATTTACTTTAAGAATGAATGTGTCGTGTGAAATGTTTGGAATGAGTGCACAGTTAAAGAAAAGCAGGGTGTCTCGGTACCACCCTGCCCTGAGCATACACTGCCAGACGTAAAGCCTGCCGGGGGTGTCATGACCAAAACCACTTCCTTGCCGAATGTTGTACATTCTCATTTCCCTAATTTATTTTTAGAATTGTATTTTCTCTTTTTTCAGTTTAATAGGATCTGAAGTTGTGATATTTTTTTAGAATAATTAGTCTGAGTATTTCACAGTGTGAACTATCGACTTGGTTCCTTTTGATGCTGGATGTCCTTCCTGCCCCAACAACACTTTAATTTCAGCAACACCCTCGGTGAAAACATTGCATTTTCATGTAATTACAGGTATCACTGGGTTTTTCTTTGACATATAAAACACAACGAAGGATTTTTTTTAAATTTTATTACATGTTGTGGAAAGAAAATATCAGTTTGGTAGGAAAACATTGCTGTAACACACCAAATGATCTCAAGTTTAAATACTTTTCTCTGGTTATTTTTTGCTGGGTTGGTACAGTGGTTATCTCTCACTCAGAATGTTACAGGTTCGATTCCTTGCCCAAATGTCGAAGTGTATTTGAGTAAAACGCTGAACCCCAAACTGCTCCCAGTAGATAGACTGAGCACCTTGAATGGAAGCTGCCTCCATTGGTGTAGAAAAAATGTCATATAAGTGAAATCCATTTATTGAATATAACACAGTAAGGATCCTGAATGCACCCTTCATATGCAAACCTGCTCACAGGTCTGTGATTCAACAAGTTTAAATGTTGGACAAAGATATAACCAAAGTGAACACAAAATGCGGTTTTTAAATGATTTGTTTATTGGAAAAAAGCGATCCAAACCTGCCTGGCCCTATGTGAAAAACTAATTTCCCCTTTGTTAAATCTTGAATTAGCTAGTCTAATCACTTTATATTGGAAAGCTGAGTTCAGTTTCACTGACCACGCCCAAGCCTGATTACCTCCAGAGCTGTAAATCAAGAAATCATCTAAATAGAATCGGTCTGACAAAACGAAGTCGGCCAAAAGATCTCAAATTGTTACAACAAAACGATGCAATCCATAGAAATTCCACAACAGATGAAAAATAATTCAGTCTGTAAAGGGTTACAAAGCCATTTATAAAGCTTTGGGATTCCAGTGAACATCTGTGAGAGCCATCATCCACAAAGGGAGAAAACCTGGAACCTTCTTCCAAGAGTGATCAGTCGACCAAAATTACCCTGAGAGCAGAGACGAATCACCCAGGAGGTCACAAAGGAACCCAGAGCAACAAAATAAGAATTTGACAAGGGGCACACAATGATGAAATATACAGAGAGCCTGAGTCATTGAAAAATGTACTCTATGTATTTCTTTTTAACAAATGAAATACTTTTTTTAGGGTTTAAAGCCTTCAGGCATTTTGGAAATTTATTGCAAATGCATCTTTAGTGAAATAAATGTGCCATTTGATTAGTATTTTAAAGCATTAAGAAATACACATTAAAAAAATGACAAAAAGGACCAAAAAGACCCTCAAATTGTTGTTTTTATTGATTGGGTCAGTGGAGACACATGGGGGCGCGGTTAGTTCACTTGTCTCAAAAGGAGAAAATCCAGTCTGGGAATCTCTGTGGAGTTTGCGTGTTTTTCTGTGTGCGTGTGCAGGGTTTTGGTAGTCCCTCTGTTTAACTACCACAGTCCAAGAAACAGGCACAGGTGTGGCGTGAATGTGTGTGTGGTTGTCTTCATGTTGAATCTCGCTTGTTATTTGTTCGTGCTTTGGTTTTGACGTTCTGGTTCTGTGACTTCTGCAGCAGAGCCAGCGTGTCTCTCTTCTCGATTTTCCTCAGCTGTTTCTTCTTCATCCTCTTGATCTTCGCTGTGTTGCGAATCTGCAACAGAAACACAACATGACAGTTAGACTGAGTTCCCGAGAGGCTTCAGTTTGTGATCCCATACAGATCATCCACAATCGAGGCTTTACGTTCCAACGCACCACTTGCACAATCTCCGACTTGCGTTCATTTTCTTCACGACGTTTCAAGTTGTCTTCTCTTCTTTTCCTCTTGTCCTGTGAAAATAGATGAAACATCCGTTGAGAACAGGTGGAAATGCTTCAGGCCTGCACCACAGGAGCTGTTCTCTGACCTCTTTCTGTTTGGCTTTCTCCTCTTTAAGCTGCAGCGCGTACTGTTTCACCAGGTCCTTCTCCCGCTTGGCCTGCATCTTTTTCTCCCAAGAGGTGCACAGTGGTTTGTCTCTCACCAGGGCAGAGAACCTGGAGGACGAGAGAGTGTCGGTAAACTTATCAGATAAACCAGGCAGGAGAAGGACAGTGTCGTTGTTCACAGGTATCCGTCATGATGATGAAAAGGTGGATGATGGTGTCAGACCTTCCGAAAATACTGAACATCAGTGTTTTCATTCCTTGTTAAATTTATTTCCGTTTACAATAAGTTTAAGATCACATATTACACTTGCAATGCAATGCAAAAAGACGCAACTGCCTGCACAGTCCATGTCTGAGACCATGTTATCTATGAGGGGCTCGGTCCACGGAAAAAATCTGTAAATCATCTCTCTGCATGACACATTTACAAATATGTAAAACGCTTTTGGGCGATTTGCACCATCTACCGATTGGATCCGGTAGATATAATGGATCAATGACTTGCGTGAAGATCCGTCGATCACGCTGCACATTTTCCCCAAAGCAAATGATGCAAAGGTCGCAATCTATCTATCGCAGTCTAACACATTATTATTCAGTTAATGTGCGCCCCCTGCAGCCTCCTCACCTCTGCTTGCTGCGGTCCTTCCACACGCGCCCGGACTTGGGCTTTCCCAGGGGAACGGCCGGGGTCTGTTTGACAGTCGGAGCCGGGCAGGGCTTCTTCATTGGGACGCTCTCTGAACTCGCGGGTGCGGTTTCTACGGGATCGGGATCGGGTCTGGGCTGAGCACCGTCTCCACCGCCGCTGACGGGAGTCTCGTCCGTGTCTGCCGGGGCAGCGTCGATCTGCGGCTGCGCTGCGAGCTCTGGGTCGGCGCTCGGCTCCGGATCTGCGGGGGTCTGTGTGGGGGTCTCTGCGGGGGTCTCTTCGGGGGTCTCTTCGGGCAGCTTCTCGGGCTCCTGCTCCCCGGTCTCCTTCTCCTCTGGCTCAGGCTGCTCCTGCACCACGGACCGCCTGGTCCTCCTGCTGGGGGTCCTCACGGAGATCTCAGAACCGAGCAGTGCGGCAGGAGTCCGGATCCTGCGGCCGCTGCGGGTCCGCCTGGTCTCCGCTGGAGGGTCCAGCTCGTCCTCCGGTACCGCAGCGGGAGCCACGAGCTCCTGTGTCTCGGCTCTGGTTCTTTTAGACATGTTAAGAAAACCAACTCCGACACATCACAGAGGTAAACTTCTTGACCCACGTGTGCTCATGCCCGGCGCTGTGTTTAACACGAAACTTCCGGGGAGGTGAAAACATTGAGTATCGCATTACTGCCCCCCGCAGGCCCGGAGGAGAACTGCAGCTGATAGCTTCGCGGGTGAAAGGTCAACCTGTTCCCTCAGCAGAAAAAACTTAGTAACACAACATAACAGACAAATAACTGAAGGGAGAACCTATGCACATATCTTTTTTCTTCTTCTTCGTTAAAACCCTTTTTTTATTCACTAAATCTGTCAATAATCACTGTTTATTTACATTCATAAAATGGAAAGACAAGAGATGGCAAATTTATTGATAAAGTGCTATTCAGATACAAACCATTCACAGTGCTTTGCAAGGGAAAAATGAAATACATTAAATCCAAATCAAGGCAGTTAAGAGGATGAAATTCATTAAAACAAAATGATTGAAAAGGGGGTGAAAATAAGAAAGTATAAAAGTTCTATTTAGATAAGGGTACTAGAATAAGTAAAATATATCATTTAATGAAAGTTTGAACAATTAACAGTGATTTGTGTCAGCAGTTCAGGAAATAAGGAATTTTGCTTCACAGGTGTGTGACATACGTATCTTGTTTGCTTCTGACTCTGGGAACACTTGGTAAACATATTCCCGAGGACCTCATGGGTCTGGACGTTTCATATGCTACGAGTAAATCTGCGATGAGCCCAAGACCTTTAAAATGTTTAAATACAACAATTAGGTTTTCAAAGTCAACCTTTGATACATGGGCAGCAGTAGTCAATATAACTACCCTTACCAGAAATTTCAACTTTTTAACAAGCAAGACTTATAGTTTTCACCCATTAACGATCTCTGACTAAACTGGGTAATCCTGCCACACTTTGAGAAACTCTGTACAAATTCTTAGATGTGATGGGTTTTTCTTTTTATAACAATTTCCTGAAAAAAAAATATTTCTAAGGTTGCATTTAGTCAACATGACAGTGGACATGGAAACAATCAATACAGCTTCATACTTGAAGAAATAATTGAAATGTAAATTTATCATAAATTAAAGAAGAAAAAGAAGAATGGAGCATTCCCGCCCCCTGCTGGCTAAAGTGAGTATTGCAGCTAGTCGGCCAGTCACATGATTTCACTTCCGCAACTCATGACACCCCTTTTCAAAACATCCCAGCTCACTCAGGGAAGTGGACCCAGACCTCAGGGCTGAATGCTGGATCCCTGAGTCCCCTGTCGGTGTTGTGGTTGATCCGCCGCTGCGGGACTCCCGTGAGGACTCATCATGTCTGAGCTGAGAGTCTGCAGCGTGCTGCTGCTCCTGATGCTGTTTGGACAATCTGTGAGTAAATCCTCTTCCAGTACAAGCTCCACTTCTTCTGCATGATGCACATATAAATGCGGCTTTGACTTTCTTTTTACTAACTCTAAACCAAATATTAAACAAGAGATTTTGGTCCGTCGTCTTACGTTATCACACAATATCACACAATATCACAAAAACTTCCTCAATTTAATCTGTTTCCTTTCATACAGTAGAATAGATGATCAGGTAATCTATGCCTGTCGTTTCTCCAGTTTCTGTTTTAAAATATTGACCTGAACTCACCAACACATGTTTTGTTGTATTTGCCATGTTTTATTGTGACTTTATTGTCAACCTTCAGTCAGCAGAGCAGTTTTTCATGTCTGAGTGGCTGAAATGACCTGCTGCTGTCAGCCCTGCTCTATAAAAGACACTCAGCTGGTTTCGGCTGGTGTAGGCAGGACATGATCACTACTTTAAACATTTCTGCTGTGTTGAACTGCAGTTTGGGGCAACACCGTCATTCAGCGTGGACTACCAGGATGACTGCTTCCGTAAAGATGGGGAGAAGTTTCGATACATATCGGGAAGCATCCACTACAGCAGGATCCCCAGAGTCTACTGGAAAGACCGGCTGCTCAAGATGTACATGGCCGGACTGAACGCCATCCAGACGTGGGTCCACTTCCTCTCTTTCTCTGGGCTGGAGAGATTTTTTTCTGGTGACTGACGTGACTTGTGTTCAGATTGAAGATCTGATTTTGGTGGGGGAAAGGAGATTATGGAACTGAATGACTTCATTTAACCAGAGTAACATGCTTCATCTGAGTGAGGATGTTATAAAACAATATAAAGACAACAGGATGGTGATGATTTACTGTAAACACAGGTCGACTTTAGATGCAGGGATGTGGCCACATTTATCTTTTGTAAAGCTTCAAGAGTGTGTGCAAGAAATGATGTAGATGCAGAAAATGGCATGTACAAGATTTTGTCCTTAATGGAGTAAAAATGATCACCAATTTTAAGAAGACTAGTTGAACCATCCGCACACATCTGCACTTGGCGGCCATCTTGCTACAGGCAGCTGGCTCATTGACAACACTGTGTTCATCTACTTGAACATCTATAAGTTGATCAGTTTTGGAGGATTTTTCAAACGTTTTGGTTTGTTGTAAGCTTAAGAGATATAGTTGAGAAAGTGCACACTTGTGAATAATTGAAACCTAAAGCACACTCTTGACTAGCACTGTTAAATGGTGAGGTGTGACAATGTGTTGGCGAACTTGGCGGCCATCTTGCTACAGGCAGCTGACGCGTTCACGCTGATAAAGCAGCGTAGCAGGAACTTTTTTGATTTGAAAAAAAAAAAAAAAGACAGACGAACACACACTTATTTTCGGTAGCAAGCCTATCACGATGAAGGTATTTTTATCATCGTATTGTCGGCCGGGTGCTGGACTCGAACCAGCTTCCGCGACGAGACTCTTGGTCTTCAGAGGCGGTTCGTTGCCCTTAGACCACCGTATCTGCAGGCACACTACTTCCCAAAAAACAGAAATTTATCATCGTCAATAACACGCGACGGCTGCGTTCCATTTATTGTATCCCCATCCTGTTGGATTCAAACAACTTGGGGATCGAGCCTTAAATCCACACCGACAATCTGACGGATGGCCAATAGCGGGCTCTAAGGCACCGTCCCACCACACACCACATGAGCTTCAATGACACATGAAATAAGTTCATACAAATTTAATCATACATTACAGATTTTGCCATTTCAATGGATATTTGTTTAATAACCAGTAAAGTTCTGTCTTTTTTTTTTCTCATTAACTTTTTTTAATTGCATTTCAACAACAGTAATACAACAAACCAGCGTACACACAGTGTCCCACACCAAATGCAAAGCAAAAACCAAATATCCACAAGCTGAATATTAATGTCTATAACCTCTTGTATGTATGAAAGCGCATTATGGATAAGAAATAGATAATAGTGACACTTCACTTCCACCTTGCAGGTACATTCCCTGGAACTATCATGAAGACTTTCCGGGCCAATACCGTTTCAGTGGAGACAGAGATCTGGAGCATTTTCTTCAGCTGGCCCAGGATGTGGGATTACTGGTCATCCTTCGGCCCGGACCCTACATCTGTGCAGAGTGGGACATGGTGAGAGAGGATCTCTGCCCTTGCACGGCCCAAATATACTCACCTATACCAAGAAATGAACTCGGGGCTAAAATGAAAACCACAGTAACAATGAGCTTTGCAGAACACTTACAGTATAAAAACCATACACCAATCGATGCCATATAACAATAAATACGATAGATACCAGGGCATGTGAGTAGTTTATTGCATTTTTGGAGGCAGTACAATTCAAACATATAGAGAGAAATTGGCATGTATCAGAATCAGATCAGAATGTTTTGACATTTCCCTGCATTTTGCAGTGTAAAAATCATGTCTTTTCAAAAGTCATATATTTTTCTTGACAAATTTACCTTCTCTGTGTTTTGTAAAAATATGTTTATTTATATGTGAACATTTTCATGTTATTTTGTCCTTCTTCAGTCACTGTGTTTCGGCTGTAAATGAACCCTGATCTAAAGCATTTCCTTCACAGACAGCTCTGAGTTTAATTAGTTGTGGAGCTTAAAGATTTTCTGCTGTATGAATCAAATACATCTGGCATTTTTTCATAGTTACATTGTCATTAGAATTATACTTGGGTTGTTCTCTGGCATGTTTGATTCGTTGTCTTATTGTTTGTGTCGTTGTGCTTCCACAGGGTGGTCTGCCTGCGTGGCTGCTTCAGAAGAAAGATATTGTGCTGAGATCCTCGGACCCAGGTGGCAAATAGAAAACAAAGGTTATGAGTGAAATAATGCACATATCATGCTAGTGCATAAACAGAAATATGTATATATATATATTTTTTGTAGATTACCTTGCAGCTGTAGATAAGTGGATGGGGAAGCTGCTGCCCATGATGAAGCCTTATCTCTATCAGAACGGAGGTCCCATCATCTCTGTGCAGGCGAGTGTGGAGCCATGGAGCCATTTTTTTAGATTTGGTTGTGCTGCTGTTTCAACACAGTATCAAATCCTAAAAAAAATGAAATAAAACGTCTTTGGATTGTCCTGTTTTTGGCAGGTGGAGAATGAATATGGCAGTTACTTCGCCTGTGACTACAACTACATGCGTCACCTGACCCGGCTGTTCCGGTCTCACCTGGGAGAGGAGGTGGTGCTGTTCACTACAGACGGAGCCGGGCGCAGCTTCCTCAAATGTGGCTCAATACAAGACCTCTATGCCACTGTGGACTTTGGGCCAGGTGGGCAAAAATGTTTATTTTATTATGTATCATATAGATTTGTGAAAAGGATTTGATCTTACAATCCTCAAGTTTCAGCACACTTCTTGCCAGAGACTGCTTTCGATCGTGGTAACAGACTGAGTCCAACCCTTGACATATCTTCAGTTGTGCACCTCAACTTCATTGAGTGTTTTGGCCATTTATCACAATACACTCTCTGTTGAGGAAGGCCCACCACAGGCTGATCAGTGTGTGGACAGGTTGGTTCCTCCCTCTTTCACCTTGGGGCCCAGACAGGACCCTTCCTCTTCATCCACAGCCAGTGACTGCTTCTTTCTGCTGTGTTGGCCCGGGCTTTGATGGTTTTCCTCTGTATCGGCGAACTAATACCAAAGTCTTTGAGGAGTTTTATGATGGAGTGGCCTATGAAGCCTCTACAGTCTACAGTCTACTTCGATTGGCCACACCTCAGCCTGCCAACCTCTTTCTGCAGCTTCAGCCACTCGATCAGCATAAGAAAGCTTTTTCCATTCAAAGCCCCCCCGCCCCGAGATGTGCTTGAGTGAAGCTTGTACTGAGCACAGAGGGCAGGCTGGATCTGGGCCCATCCAGAGATGTAAGTCAGTGGGAGTAGGCAGGACATCACATGTTGCTCTGATAATGAAGCTCAACACATTTGACTCCAATCAGCCACTGCAGCAGTTGGAGTCCATTTTCTCCCTGTGGCCAGAGTCGGTGCAACTGCCCTTACCACAGGGTCCCGACATTCTGCGAGTGTCATCTCCAGTCTTGTCTTAGCACTCTTGTATTCTTCGACCAGAATGCAAATGGGCAATGCCAGGGCACCCCTCCCATACAGCCCAGTGCTACTACTCGGGCACCTTGGCAGCCCAAGCCACTTCCTCACCTGAGTGTTCACCAGTCTTTCAAGCCGTTTGGCCTGCGAAAGACTCAGCTCATACATTACAATTGGCAAAATAAGTTGGGGCAGTCAACAAAATTGGAAGCAAGCGCTTCAGCTTTCCAGGCAGGGCAGTGCTGTTAATCTGCTTGATTTGTCCTTGATTGTATTCTTGCTGAGCTCCTGCTCCTGCATTGTTTGAAAAATTTTCCATATATATGTTGTCATAACTTTGTATTTTGTTATAAATGTACCATGAAATGGGATTCATTAATGGGTGAGGTCCAGCTGTTGGACTGTCTGTTTGCTCTGACTTGGTGTCACGTTATATTAGTCAGGGCTGATCAGGAAGTTGCACAAATAAAAGTGTGCTTTGTGCTTTCTGTCCTTCCAGGTGGTAATGTGACCGCAGCCTTCAGCGCACAGCGATACGCTGAACCTCACGGACCTCTGGCAAGCATCGCCCTCGCTCCTTTTTAGAAAAAAAAATCTTAGGCTTCATCTATAAACTTTCATAATGTTGCGTCTTCTGTCACAGGTGAACTCTGAGTTTTACACCGGCTGGCTGGACAACTGGGGCTCTCGTCACTCTGTAGTGTCGTCTGCTGTAGTGGCCAAGTCCCTCAGCAAGATGCTGGCCATGGGGGCCAATGTCAACATGTGAGTCTGCAGACATGTCTGTCGCTGAAGAGCTGCTTTCAGCTTAACGCCGTAATGAACAGAGTTGAACTGCTGGGCGGACGGCAGGTTAGAAAATGCAAACTCCACACAGAAAGGTGGTAACAACAGCATTTTTCCCAGTCCTGTTAGGGTTAGCTAATGTCTTGTTGCTGTTCAAACATCATTTCTATCGATCTGTGATTCCTCCTCTGGCAGGTATATGTTCATTGGAGGAACAAACTTTGGATACTGGAACGGTGAGCGGTTGAATGTCAGTGTCTGAAGCGTTGACACTCCAGAGACTGATCGGCTGACCTGACTCTCTCTCTCTCTCCTCGTGTCTTCAGGTGCTGGAGGTAAATACAGCTCTCAGCCCACCAGCTACGACTACGACGCCCCGCTCACAGAGGCGGGAGACCTCACCGAGAAATACTTTGCCATCCGTGAAGTGATCAAAATGGTACGGAAACAAGTCCAGTGTGAGAGTGACAGTATAGACCCCTGTGTGTGTACACCACATAAACCGCTTATTCTCATAAAGCCAGAGTCTTATTTTTATTTGTTTTTTTTTAATCATCTTAAAGAACTGATGTGTGTTTGCTGAAATAGTACCGTGAGATCCCAGAGGGGCCGATACCACCGACAACCCCAAAATATGCATACGGACCAGTTAAAATGAAGAAGGTACATGATCAAACGTCTCTGTGTCTCTACGATGTCTTGAAATTCTGAATGATCTCAAATGCTTTTTTTTAATCTGAAGATTTTCTACATTTGACTTGTGAACTCGTGCCGCCTGCAGCTCCAGACGCTGACCGACGCCCTGGAGGTGCTGTCTTATTCAGGGCCTGTGAGAAGCATCTATCCTCAGACTTTCATCGACTTAGATCAGGTATTTCGTCAAGTTGTTTATCGTCTGTCTTATCCTGTCGTCTTATCCCTTCAGTAATGTGTTTGGTAACTTGATGGACGTCTCTCTGGGCTCCAGAAATTTGGTTACGTTCTCTACAGAACCACTCTGCCGATGAACTGCAGCTCGCCCACGCCACTGGCTTCTCCGCTGAACGGCGTTCATGACAGGGCGTATGTGTCGGTCAGTGGGGTGAGTCTGATCGTTTCCCATCAGCTGCTAAATGCAAATGCACTACCTTATTATCATCTTATTATTATCTTTTTCTTCTGGAAATCGTTTGTGACGAAGAGAAAAGTCAGATACTGTTGGACTGAAGAGAAATGATGACCATATAGCTCCGTGTTCATGTCCTCTCCAGGTTGCTGTGGGGATTCTTGAGAGGAACACTGCCATCATGATCAATGTGACGGGGACGGCCGGCAGTCAGGTGGACATACTGGTGGAGAATATGGGCCGAATCAACTACGGGAAAAACATCAACGACTTCAAGGTTGTTGTTTTTTCCTTCATCTTATAACTAAAGTTGACAGAAAATCCTCATTTATAAGTCAGAATCTAATGTTTTCTCTTCGTTCTTTTCAATTAATGTCAAATATAAGCTGATTTGAGCTTTTTTTTTCTTCTCACAGGGTTTGGTGTCTAATATGACTCTGGGAAAGGACCTGCTCACCGGCTGGAGCATGTACAGTCTCAGTATCGATGACGCTGTCAGTCAGGGCCTTCTCGGGGAAAAAGAAGCCACGCTGAGAGATCCCCCTCCGCCCGCTGGACTCTCCCCTCCAGCCTTCTACGGGGGAAGCTTTGTCATTCCTGACGGCATCCCCGATCTCCCTCAGGACTCCTACGTCAAACTGCCCGGCTGGAAGAAGGTCCGTGAAGATTTCCTTTACATTTTCAATCAATCCGAAGATGTTGAAGAGCCAGAAAACCACATCAAAGCAGAGCTAGATGACTTGAGACAACAACTTCATACCAATTGTTCAGTTTTATTTTGTGTTTATGAGTTCATATTTATTGATCCATGGACATGAAAACATTCAAAACACAATTTTGTCGAAAAATTATGTCACAGCAGCATAGACAATGGCGAAAAGAATAATTACTGTATGATGTTAGTAGGAAACAAGAAAGAAAAGAGAATGTCATTTATTTTTAGAGAGAATGTTAATAAAAATGAATATTATCTGATGCACTATCCTGATATGATTCTGTAATGATAAGACAAGATGAGATAATGTGATAGATGTGATTCACACAATGCCGCTACGACCACTCAGATTAGCACTTCCAGCTCAGGTGTCATCTGGTTCAGAACCAGTGAAGTTTTAAATATAGTTTTATTTTTACTAAATCATCCTCTTTCCCCCGTGTCTTTTATCTTCTTGAAGTGTTTTTTTATATATATAAAATAATCAACTAAGTTTTAACATATATTATTTCTCAGTGTAATTGTTTTCTCTGAATTTTGTGATTTTCAGGGACAGATCTGGATCAATGGATTTAATTTAGGACGTTACTGGCCAGCTCGGGGCCCTCAGGTGACCCTTTTTGTGCCTGCCAACATCCTCAGTACGGCTGCACCCAACAACGTGACCGTCCTGGAGCTGGAAGGAGCTCCGTGCAGCTCCAAGCAGTCGTGCACCCTGGAGTTCACCACCACACCCATCCTGAACGCAACAGCTCCCTCTGATTTTAAAGAGCACAGGAGGCTGTATGTTAAAGAGGATTTACTTTGACAATAAGGGAACTCTCCTCTCCAAAGAAATAAGTTTGCACTAAACTTATCAGTGTCTGAGTGCCAAATCTCACATGAATTTGTTGACTGTTTGATTTTTATGAAATGTATGTGTTGTGAATGAGGTTTTTAGAGGGATACCACTGATTGAATGTTTTTTTTTTTAACCAAATGCAGGATTTTACCAAGACTTGAACAGAGGGTTTCTCTACCTCAATTATTTGCCATCACATTCAGCCTGTTTTTTCTTTCATTAAAGTGATTATTTCCATTTGCGTTTGAAGTTGTTCACACAATTGTGGGATTGTTGATCTGTAGATTTGACTGATTTTGATAGTTGATTTACATACACACTGAATCTGAATGTTGTGTATATTTTGTTACAATAAACATGATTGAACAAGACAAAGAAGACTTGCAAATGTGAAATATTCAAAGAAACAGATAGCAACTGATCATACCTTTTTGAAACATGAGATGGGAAACTCGTTCAAAGAATTCTGTTTGATTTAATCAATAATACATGTAAAAATGTACAAACATGTGATAGTGAAGTCTTTTCACATGTCTTATCTTAAAAAGCATTCAGCAAGTTAAGAGTATGACTGATTATGTGCATGAAGCAGATCAAATATCGACTGGTTTCTCTTTGTAATCCACGTGTCTCACCACATGGTAGCAGCAACGTGCCGATCTGTTTTCACGTCATCTACTGAATTATGAGAGACGAAGAAGAAAATCTCCGTAGCGTAGAAGAAGATGATGGAGGCCTGTAGAGAATTTGCCGATCGGGAAAGTTAAGGTAATTCTGTGGAAACTTTTGTCCAGCGTGTGTGTTGTATCAAAGTTTTGCTGAAATTTTGAAGGTTTAAAACATTTTGATGGCGATGTCGCTTTGCTCTTACGAGCCATAATTAGCCTGAAGTGGCTAATGAGTCGCTAACTTCCGTCAACATCTGTTCGAGCAGCCAGCTGCTCCAAACAGATGTGACCTCTTAAAATAACCACTTATAAGTAACACCACACTACAGTTAATATCTGTCAAATAATATATGTAAATTATGTTGTGTTTTTAGACGACAGAAACAGGATAATACTGAGATGTGTGCTTTGTGTTTTTCCCTGCAGATCGTGAATGCCTGTGTTCGGACTAAACTGAGTGAAACACGATGCTCACGAGACTCTTTAAACTGAACCTCCAGTAATCTTACAGGAATCATTAGACATGCCCCGATCCCAAAATATCAGGATTGTTTTTAACCATAAAACCTCAGGCTTCGTCCTTCAGAAGGAGTGAACGCCCAAAGTTTCATATCAGACAGCAGTTATTTGTTTGTTTGTTGTTGTTGTTTTTCATTCGGGACCATGGTGGACAATCGGTACGCCACGGCTCTGGTGATCGGCTCGGTGCTGAGCCTGCTGGCCACGGTCTACCTCTCCGTGGCGGTGGGCACTCAGCACTGGTACCAGTACAGCAGCCCCGCGGTCAAGCAGAATGGCGACAACGTGACGGTGCTCAGGGAGGAGTTCATCAACGGAGAGTTCGAGGAGAGGAAGGTGTACAGCACCATGTTCCGCCTGAACGGCACCCTGGGGCTGTGGTGGAGGTGCATCCTGGTGCCTGTGCGACCCAGCCAGTCGCACTGGTTCAAGGAGCCAGGTATTACTGTGCACTTCCACACAGCTTTTAATACAAACACGAAAACACTCGAGTTCATTCTGTATCCCTTTGATATTCCCTGCAGACCCCAAGATGGAGACGCAGTGTGTGAGCTTCACTCTTCCTCAGCAGTTCAACACAAAGTTCAACCATGATAATGAAGAAGATCTTCTGAGAACCTGTGAGTTTGCTTCCATTCTACCTGTTGTTTCCAGATAGCTGATAAATGAATTGTTTCTGCGGTACATACCTGCCAGTCGCTGTTTTCAGTCAGTCGTTGCTTGTTGTGTAGACCTGTGGAGGTGCCAGTTTCTCCTGCCCTTGGTGTCGCTGGCGCTGGTCTTCCTCAGTGGCCTTGTTGGGGTCTGCGCCTGCCTGTGTCGCAGCTTCACCCCCACTTTAGGTGTGGGAGTGCTTCATCTTCTTGCAGGTAAGAAAAATGGGTGCAAGTGTCTTCATTTAGATTCATGGACTGTAGTAGTAAAGAAGGAAAAAATCATTTCTATTTCCTGCAGATTTATGAATAAGATGCAGAACATAGTATTGGAGTGTAGAGTTTTATGCAAACATTGACATTATAATCAACTGTCCATCAAACAGACTTACAGTATCTCTCCTGGAGGAAGTTTTTGAGTTGTGAGAGAGGAAGATGCTCTGCTTGGATCTAAGATCACAAAGCTCTTAAATGTTTCCAGAGCAGAAAATGTGTATTACCCCAGTCCCCTGACACCCTTCTGATGTCGAAACTAAAGGTGTTGGTCTTTGTAACTTGTTGTTTGAGGCATCTCACAAATGTACACAGTGGCAATAGTGTGCTGTATTTCTTAATATCCTTGCAACAGGAAGATCTGCAGCTCGGATTCAGGCTCTGTGGAGTTTTTATGTTCTCCCTGTGCTGTTGTGGAGTTTTTTTTTTCCTTGTTATGTTTTCTTCCCTGAGTCCAAAAACATGTGTTTCAGGTCAAATAGCACCCTTAACATTGACTTGGACAAAGTAGAGTGGAAGATAGGAAGTATTGTGCTCTCTAATTACAATAGAGAGTGGGACAAAATGATAAATCCATATGAGCTCCTATTCTGTGAACGCCCCATCAGATGTCTTGATTACCATTTCCCACATTGTTCTTCGATTTTAAAAGGGGGAAATCAGTCATTCTTAGTTGAAATGACTGCTACACCTCCTTATTCCAGCCACACGGTGGAGCCGTGGTCAGTGGTCGGGGTGGAGTCTGGGGCCAGGCCTTTCTGTGAGGAGTGTGTATGTACTCCCCTTCTATGGGCTTTGTCTGGGTTATCCGTTGTACTTGCACACTCCAAAAAGTGAAGGGCTCCCCTTTTAATTTCAAAAGAGAGTTTGAGAATATATTTTCTGATCTCTAAAGAGAAGCTCGTACCTCTCCTTGCTTCTGAGCTGTTGGCACAGTTCACCTCCTCTCCACAAACTGATCCAGCCTCCCTCTCGCCAGGCCTGTGCTCCCTGGGCTCCGTCTGCTGCTTTCTGGCCGGAGTGGATTTACTCCACCAGTTTTCCCCGCCGGAGGACGTGGAGGGCTCGCTGGGCTGGTCTCTCTACCTCGCTCTCATCTCCTTCCCTCTGCAGATGATGGCAGCCGCTCTGTTCCTGTGGGCGGCCAGGAGCCACCGCAAGAATTACACCCGCATGACGGCCTACAGGGTGGCCTGAAGGAGCGGGGTGGCTCTCAGGCGTCGTATTTAAAAGCGGGTCTCTTTAGAAATTGTTCTCTGGTTTAAGGAGGATGTAGGTAGTATCAGATGTACTAGTTGTAGTTTGTCACTACTCTGCGTCAGTCTATTAGATGAAAATCTTAGACACTTAAAGGCAGGAATAAACTCATCATCAGCATAAGCTCTCATGAATGAGGCTTTTATACTTTATCTCATCTTTGCTTTTCAGCATCTCTGACTTTTATCTTACCCAAAGCATGTTTTTATGATAAGGAGTTATTGATGGTTTGTAATTTCTGGTGTCAAGTGTGTTTCTGTGCAGTACTTTTCTTTTTTTTTTTGGCCTTGTTTTTAGTTGCCACCTCTTCTGGAGCTGCTCACCACATTGCCCTTAACTCACTTTCACATTGTAAACTTGCACTGTCACATATTTAAGACCTGGAATTATCCAAGTCCTAGTAGCTTTCTCTTATTAATGCATGAAAAATCCTGAACAGGCCTTTGTTGTTGTTGTTGTTGTTGTTTTTTTGTCTTTTGTTCTGTCCGCTTGTTGCATCATCTTTAAATATCAAGCCGTCGCTGTGCATGCCTCTCAAAGCTGACATTTCCATCCTCTGTGGTAATTGTTGATTTTACTCTGCGGTAGATGCTGCCTAAATGTCATGAAATGTCGATCACTAAAATTGTAACCACTCATTTTTCATCTTCACCCTTTGTTGATAGATCTCATGCGTAGACACACCGTTGAGTTGAATGTTACGCCAACCGAGGAAACTTGTGACCTTCAGCCCAAAACTGTACTACTGCCTTTTTACTAGACACATTTCTTAGTTTGAATATTTCCAGGTAGCTGAAACGTTGTTGCTTAACGGACTGATTTGGTGTTCTGTGTTGGTTTAAGCCTTCTAAATGTTTGTTAGTAATATCTAATAGTTTCAAGGAGATATTTCTTAATGAAAACTAAATCTGAAAGAATGTCTTCAACTGTAAATTCTTGTCAAGTGACGTCTTTACTCTTTATTTTAGTCTAGAAAATGGAACTGAATATGCTCCTGTTTGTGTGGAAAAATGTCCAGAGTGGCTCATTCTGAAGAAGAATAGAAGCTGTGATATTTAAGTGTCACAAAGTAAAATGACATGCATCCTCTCTCCTCTGATGCGTGGAAACTTGGCCTTTTGTAACCGTTTCTATGTGTTCTGAAGCACAATTTGCTTGTTTCCGTGTTAATAAATTTGACACTTGCTGACTTTTATCTGCCGGAAATGTTGTTATTGTAGTTTTGCTAAGGATTGTAACTCAAACAATAAAACACAGGCAGGGTTTATCATAACACAGGGTTACACTGTAAGCATTACAACACACTGCTTTTAGTTACTCATTTAAAATATGTTACTGGGAGAAAACAACAGGAACCACAGGTCATCAAACATATCTGAAGCCGCACGTTTTGACCTCAGAAGTGTGGCCTGATACTGGAACAAACGGAATTTCCTGTTTTGTTTTTTCAAATTTTGTAGAATCTCTGAAACTGCAGGTCAGACAAACTGAATAGGCTATGACAATAAAACATAGAAACAGATATGAGACATTTTGACTCAGTCAAAGTCCTAAGAAAATTACTTCTCAATGAATTGAGAAATCAGAAGAATTAAGTGCTATAAAAAAAAAAATCCTGGTGGAATCTCTTTGGACTTTATAGAAATTAAGTGAAAATGACCAGACACCCCCAAACCTGACCAGTGAGCTACTGAGTGTTTTTATTTTACTGGTTTTACTTGAATAACAGTCTAGTTGCTATGTTAGTGCAGCTGAATCTGTTTAGAGACCAGTGTAACTGATTGAAGCCCAAAAAATAATTATTAGTTCAAATAAAATCCTGATGGAAAATCATCTTTTCTAATTTTACATCATGTTTCTGTACTGTCTATTTTGGTATTCACTGTATAAACTGATAACTTTATTTCAGTAAACTCCTGATGTTTCTTAACGCTGCTGACGATGAAGGCAGAAACAAGATGTTTTGTGTTTAATTCACTCTGGAATTGAAGCAGTTTGGATTCCAACATAAGGCCTCACTGACTTCTATCTGAATGAAGGACTTTTACTCTCTGAGCCACTGTGTTGCAACTTTTCTCTCACTCTTCCTTCAGCTTGCTATGAAACTGCTACTGACCTTCCCTCCATGTGGACAATTTTACTGAGCATCTCTAGATCACTGATTACCAACCTTTTTCCCTGAAGCCAGATAAAGGCTCACTATTACCAAACTAAAGAAAGAGATTCTTTTTTAAAGTATATATAAAGCAGTTCTTAGTTTTCCAGGTCTGGCTCCCTGAGAAGGAGTCCCAGAGACAATGTTGGAAACCACTGATGTAGAAAACTGCTGGTCGGTAGTGTGTCTAATGATTACAGGAGTGTGTGTTCAATCTAACCAAGAGATTCACGAGGTTTATACTGCACGTGTACACTTACTTTAACATAAGCACACTTTAGTTTTCCTGATATTATCAAAAACACTCTTCAAGAAATAACTGACAGCGGGATTGTATTTATACATTTAATTATTTTGCAATTTTACATTGCAATCAAGCTTCAATGTTTTGTTTTGACTTGCCTTACGTAATAGAGCAAAAGATTAGTGATCAGGAATACAAATTCTATAAAATAGCAAAAAATATGTTTTTTTTTTGTAACTGAGATGGCCTGCAGTGTGATTCAGTCAAGGAAAAAATAAACTCTTCAGTGCTCCCAGTAGAAATTAGTCCTTAAAACTGTTGTACTACATCATAGGAAACATTTGTCTCAGTAAATCATTCACACACACACACACACACACACACACACACACACACACACACACACACACACACACACACACACACACACGCACAGTCTCGTATTTCTATCCTTGTGGGGACCTTCCATTGACTCCCATTCATGTCTAGCCCCTAACCCTGACCCTTACCCTAACCCTAACCCACACCACAACAAAGCCTAACCCTAAAGAAATGTTTTTGCACTTTTACTTTTTTCAGTAACAACAACATGGTCAAGAAAACACTGTTTCTCCTACTTAGGACCGGAAAAAGGTCCCCACAAGGCACGTCGTTTCACGTTTTGCTATCCTTGTGGGGACATTTGGCCCCGACAAGGATAGAAATACGAGAACACACACACACACACACACACACACACACACACACACACCGTGTGCGTTTACTTATTTGCAGTGATTGGAACTTGTGTGCTGTATTCAAGTTTAATCTTCTGTGATCATAATTTAAAGGCTTTACAGTACGCTCTGGTCCTGTTCCCTCCGGACGCTCAGTTACTCTTCACACTCAGAGTTGGGATGGTCTTGGTAATTTTCCGAGCTAAATGGAAAGCAATCTTCTTCTCATAGTAGGCGCATTCATTCACAAAGAAAGGGTAGAGGGCGTCTCCCTCGTGCTTCACCGTCTCTCCGGAAAACGACAGGAATAATGGGTCTCCCGGCTGAAGGAGCTTGAAGTCATTATCCTGGAGCGAGGAATGCAAATGTGGCATTTAGTGTTTGTTATGAGATGCGAAACACAGGCATGTTTCCGCTGCATTGTCTGCAGGTGATGCCAGGCGTTTCCTATACGGTACCTGCAGTTTGGGGTGGATGGCTGCAGTCATTTCTCCGCTCACCGGGTCCCTTGGGTAGTCGATGCTTTTCACGAAGCTGTACACTTCAATGTCACCTCCTTCAAATGTACATCCTGTTTACAGGGAACAGTGTGAGAGGAGCTGGATCGCTGAAGAAAGTGTGAGTGGGGTCATCGATTGTTCACGTGTCAACTGACGATTTAATTAGTGCCGGAGCCATATGGTTTGTCTCACAACTTGAAAAAGTGAGAGTTAAACATCTGTCAACATTTCCATGAAGGACAGTAATTATTAACTTTCCCAGGACTGTTTCTTACCAGAGTTAAATTTCTCAATCCACTCCAGAGTGAGATCCACGGCCTTTTTCACCATGTTGAAGATATCTGCTCGGAGAACGCCGTTGGGTTGAGGACCAACCTCGATCGCTGCACAGAGAGACAGTCACCAGTCGTCTTAGTCTTGAAGCCATTTCAGAAATTCATGAGTTTAAGAAATCATGGATACAAATTCTCACACTTACAGAATCCATTTTTGCCCACTGAGTCTAAGGAGTAACAATCTGACAGTGATAAGTCCAGCTGAATTGCTGCCACAGGCACTGGAGCCATCTTTGTCTGAAAACCAAAGAGGTTTACTGTTACAGATTTATACAGAGAGCACAGCTATGTCCTGGGTTATAATTATTGAGTTGAGAATATAATTACACACACGATGAACTCATTCTTGACTGAATGTCGGGTCTCTTTTCTGGTTTTTTTATATAAAGATTACACATGTACACACATAACCACGCAACATGCTAACACCAGGATCATGCTTTTTGAAGTTTAGTTCAACAATTCTCTTTAGAGTTTCGTTTTTTGGCATCATTATCTTCTAATCTCAAATACATGTCTTACCTGGATGTATTTGAAAATGTGTGAAGGTAAGGCGCTGATTGAGTACATGATGATGGTCAGGCCCATGTTGGAGGTGGTGTTGTGAAGATCTACCAGCAGATCCACGGCGCTCTCGCTTCCTTTGGGCCCGATCTGAGCGTTCAGCTCCTGAGCTCGCCTCAGCTCATACGGCGTGGAGTCTGTTATGGGGGAGCTGGAGCCCAAACAGAACAGAAAAGATGTTTCACTGCAACACGTCAACACACCGTCTTTGAATGAGATGTAATGTAATTTCAGACCAACTCACCTCAGCAGAGCGCTTGTAAAACAGCGGTTGAGATCAGTGTCCGTGTATCTCTTGCAGACATCTACGGCTCGTGGATTCGACAGGACAGGGGTCACAGAAAGAGATCCCACCTTGTCCTGCTTCTGTCTCTGCATTTCTTTCACTATGTACACCCCCGTAAGCTCATTTCCATGCGTGCCGCCACAAATGGCGACCCTGGACAGAGGAGGCATAGAGAGGTGCTCCATCTGTAGCAAGACAAAAAAGAAAAGGCCAGAAAAAAATGACTTTCTTGTTTTTTAAGGAGCTTAATGTCCAGCGTCCGGCCAAAAACTGGTGTGAAAAGCGTTTGAAGGTTGTCGGAATGCAACAAGTTGGTCATTTGACTTAATAAGTGACCAAGTTGATTGGCTGTGAGAAGTCAGAGGTTAATCCCTCACAGTCTCTGCACCGAGATGAGTTCAGAGAAACTAACACAAGAATAAGCATTCTGAAAAGTTTAGAAAGCGTGCTATGCAACTCTGCAAACTATAGTTGTTTGATTTTCTTGTCAATAATTATTTCTTATTCAGTCACAGAAATGTAAAAGTTGAGTCTGCACAACCACTTCAATATGGGAGGAAGGGACAGAGAACAGACAACAAATTGGTGGAGCTCCTCATTTATGACTTCTTCAGTTAACCATTTCTGGAGCCGACTGTGTGACCGCCATGAGCTCCACAGAAATGGAGAACAAACAAGTTGCGATCAAACCCTTAAAGAATACCCGAATGTAATTCACTGTGGAAAAAAAATCAAACCTATCAGAAAGGTTTTTTAAGTGTCTTTATTCATTTATATCTTTTTAAAACCACAAAAGTGAAAGATTCAGTACTATTATCTGCCATTTATTTATAATCAAGTCAGTGGGAAAAGTATTAAACTGAAAAAAATCTCATCTTTAATGACTTATGACTGAAAACAAGTCAGTGTTTATGTTGATAAATGAGGGGATTTTTCCATGCAAGTTACTGTTTTTTGCATATCCACAAACTCTACAGTGAAACTTAAACAGTCTGTCTTAAAAGCATTATAAAGGTAGACAAGTACATGCATTCTGCGATTGCGTTTAATTCTACGTTAGTTTTGGAGAAGCAGGAAGAAATGTGAAAGTTTATGAATATATTCAAATAACCGAGAAAGGCTACATAACTAAATACTGCTCATAGTTCACATGAGGACACTTTGGACTGTGTTTTGGCAGCTCTTGACCTTTGACATGGTTTTCGCCGACTTTGTTTTTCCTTCTCAAGATAAGTTCAATGCAAAGTGTTGATAATTATATAATAAATATTGGACAGAGGAAAAAGAAAATATGTGAGTAATAAAACACATTTGTGTTATTGTAACTTCTGCCATTCCAGTAACAGTCCGACAAAGAAACTACAGTGTTTTTTGTAATTAGCAGGCAAACGATATTGGAATTATGTTGGAGTGGTGAAACTTTCTTTTCGATTATTTACATTCCCGTCCTGCAGTAAACCTTGGAAACCACAGGGGATCATACATCTGTGAGCTCCTCAGAGGAAAGTCAGTCACTGTCCTCAATCAACCCTCTGTTTCCCTAAAACAATCCCGTTCAGAGGAATGTAAAACAGACAGCGCTCTCGCCTCACAGCCAGACGGCCATGGGTTCAAACGCTGACCGGGCCTTCCTGTGTGGAGTTGACGCGTTCCCCTCATGTGTGTTTGACCTGTGGTCATCTCCCCTGGGTGTATCCTGCTCTCACCCATAGTTAGCTGGGATTGACTCCTGCACAGGTCAAAGCTGTGAACGATAGATGTATAAACAAATGATGGACATGCTTTACTGCAGCTATTTATGTAAAACATGTATTTCTTAATTGGCAAAGACATTTTTTAAGCTGAAGGACATGGCTTTGTTACAGAATCTTACTGTTTTAGTGACAACATGCTCCACAGTTACAATGATCTGCTACATTTGAATCTAAAGTATCAGTGTCAACAGAATGCAGGCTATTAACGCACTAACCTCACACTGATTGAGAGGGTACAAACTTTCCCTGAGTAATGAATAAAACTATTGTCATGATATAAAACATGGGCTTGAGCGGCTCCATTGTTCTCACATAATGTTTAGCATGTCCCTGCATGCTTGCATATTCACTGCTGTGTGCACACCAACATAATGCTGCTTGAATGAGCCAGGAACTAAAAGCATGTGTGTGTCAGCAGTGTGGACAGCAGCTGTGAAAGAAGAGAAGCTGCAAGTCACAAGAAGGCATGCAAAACTGGAGCAGTGAGCAGAAGGCAATCACACAGAAGTTTGTGATTAACTTTTCAAGCCAAAACGCTCTGCGTCTCAGTGTTCTTTCAGTGGCATTTCTTCCCAACTGGTAAACACTTTCACCACAGCTCAGTTCTGCATTCAACCAAAGTTAAAATGACAACAAAATGTGTGCGTTTGACAAATGAAACAAGCCATGTCTTACCTTTCAGTCAATTCCCCGTTTAGTATTCACTGAACTTCAGCAACCTTTGAACTTAAAGGGGAAGTGGTGTCAGAAAAGCAATGCAGCATTTGTCAATCTGAAAGGAGAGCAGTGAAAGCAATTAATCACTGTCTAACACAAGCATGAGTGACTAAAGATAAGCTTCAGTACTAATCCACACACAGATGCAGAAGTTTTCTTCTTTTTTCTCCTGTTGACTGCTCTCTTCCTCATTTTTGTTTACTCTTTCTTGCTGCCCTCCTCCTTCTCTTACTCAGCTCAAATTTCAGGGAGTTACACATTTTGTGATGTAACAGGAACTCCCTCTCTGTTATGTTCCGCCAAACCAGCAGGAGCCACTCTGAGAGCCCTGTGGCCTGCGGTGCAGCTCTGGGAGACTGCAACAAACACCATAACAACAGCAAACGGCAAGTTCGCTTCTGGCAAAGCAGCGAAGTGAGAACTTGTGCAGGCACAGTGGGGGGTGCATTGGAAAAATACCTGACAAAAATATTCAATTCAGCTTTATTTATAAAGTGCCAATTACAACATAGTCATTTCTGACACTTTTACATAGAAAACCCAACAGATCCACATGAGCCAGCATAAGCGACTGTGGAAAGGAAAAACTCCCTTTTAACAGGAAGAAACCTTCACAGAACCAGACTCAGAGGTGGAGGCTTTCTGCTAATCCGCCTGGGGTGAGGGGACAGAAAGAGAAGGAAATATTATTTTGGATAAATGATAGAAGCCCACCAATGATTAAATCCCACTGACTGACAGTGATCAAAATGTTGTAGTTATAAGTCAATTAAATTTACCTGAACGAGCAAGAAATGCTGTGTTTGAATTTACACTAATGACAAAGTTTAGGCATTAAAGAAGTTTGTCAGAGGTATTGGTAACATTTTCAGGCAGAAATTATCAATTGTTTAGAACGGAATAGAAGTAATAGGCGGACTACAATGTTAATATACTAGAATTCAGAAATATCAAATAAGGAAAACAAAGTCAGAGTCACCAAAACACCTTTAATGATTGGAGAAACTTCCGAAATGTCAGGAAACGTCTACTGTCTGCATTTGGCTTTTCTTTAATAATGCAAGATTACTCGTCACCTTCAAAGATCTAATGACATTAGACGTTATTACAAACAACACCACAACACTGGGCTGCATAGTGAAAATACGAGTATAAGTATGAAAATACCTCAAACTTTCAGACCCCCATGCTCGGTACAGTCTCTCTCTCTCTCTCTCTCTCTCTCTCTCTCTCTCTCTCTCTCTCTCTCTCTCTCTCTCTCTCTCTCTCTCTCTCTCTCTCTCTCTCTCTCTCTCTCTGTCCAGAGCTCTATTTAGAAGTGTAATCCCGTCACTTGATCATAAGCTGCTTCTGCTGACTTGTTCAGTCTCTGTTATATTCTCAGTCTGCTTTCCTGTATTTCATTTATTGCACAGAAAACATAACCAATATTTTCTCCTGCAATAAATGACAGTAAATGAACTTTTCTTACAAAATGATCATCAAGTTCAGCTCTCTGGACTTTATCAAATGTTAATTTTAAACCATAATAAATTGCCATAATTTGATTTATTGATTGATTGAATTGCAAAATAACTAAAATTAGCTCATTCTTCAGTCAGCTATAATAGCAATTGGTGAATACACACTAATTAATTATTAAATAAATATGATATCTTGATTTGCATAAAACATTCATGTTTATATGGTTTAATAAATGTTTGCTTTTTTGTATTATTTTAATCAGGCTTGAACATTTAGTCTGGATGTTTATGTCCACAGAATACCTCAATGCAGGCACTGTTTAAATATAAATGTCTGAAATGATTTTCCTGTTGTTTTGCAGAATTTACTTTTGCCTGTTTGACAGAACACAAACAAAAAAGCAACAAACAGCTGTAAGTGGTAGAAATGCATAATATATTTCACATACTTCATATGTTCTACATACATACAGTACCTACATACAGTTCTCAATTACACTTGAGAAATGAGGGTTTCCGTATAAAAAGTGACGATAAACTGTCTCAGTTCTGCAGTCGGTGTTGTTTCTGTTGAATCCAGCTGATACTGTTTGTGTTCACAGACTGAACTAATTTCACCATGACGGCAACAAATCAATAGTTTTATTGAGTGAAATACCTGTAAGGTTGTAGTGAGAGTAAGATAAATCACTTTAACAGCACCAAAGAGCTGCAGACCTTTTGAAAAATGGTGAAATGTTTTGGTAAAATGGGAATGATCTGAACTCTGATGCTTTTTTTTGTGTTTTTGTGTGTCGATAAAGCTTAGAAGTGGAAACTGTACAACAACATCTTTAAGAACACTAATATACATATTTTTATAACAATATTTTACTGAGGATTTCAGTAAAGTCAAAACATAATTGCAAGTTCACTTTCGTCAACGGGATTTTCTGGATTTAACCCTACTGAACACTTTTATTTGTGTACACAAAACAAAACATTATACACACACCCGACATCAGATAGAAAACACTCAGCTGTTATCCAGCAGCGATGAAATGGAAGGTAAATTATTCATATAGAATAATGCAACACAGTTTTTGTTGAGGCTAACGGGACTCATTACTCAGTACATGGCGACCTTTTAGGATGAGGGTGTGTTCAGAAGGGGTGAGAGCCGTGACATTTGAGGATGGGAGTGGCCCAAAAGAGATGACCTGTGGGTAATGAGGCCATGCTGAGAGGAAACATACTTTTTGACCTTCTTGTGGTGTTTTTGCAGTGCTCACAGTGTCTCTGTGTTTAGAAATGAGCTGTATATACAAGGACTCAGGTGCAGGAAAGCATTTTTAAAGGTGCATTAAGGAGTTTTACAACCTTAAAAATACTTATTTTCCACCATAAATATGTTACACATTTTTAATGATGTGTACAATGTGCCCTGACATATTCATTACAAGTTCCTCTAACAGCGCTAAATTGTCACTTGAAAGTTGCAGTGCCGGTCCGGCACCAGCATTTTTTTGGGGAGAATTTGAAAGGAATGACGTAATGCACGCTCCCGCTGGTTAGGTTTCATTTTGTCCGCCATTACTCTGCCAGATGCTTAGTGAGCAACAACTGAGCAGGATCTTCCAGAAAGTAAGAAAAGACTGGCTTCTAGCACTGCCACAGCTCCAGCACAGACTCCACCAGGTAAAAGAAACTTAAATCTTACTTGAGCGCTACTAAACCAGCGAAGAAGGAGTTCCCCTCTTCCGTGCACACGTGCCACAGGCACGAGTTTTTCACTAAGCTGCATTACGCCCAAGGCCTGCAGGGGGCGCTGTTTCGCTTAAAACGTGCAAACTCCTTAATGCACCTTTAAATTCCAACAAAATGACATGCAACTCGGAGGATTAAAAAATGCATCTTGTGTCAGGACAAACTATGACTTAATTCTTGAAACAATATCATATTTATGTCATTTATTTTGATTAATTTTCATGCTTCTTCCTTGATTCATGGAGAGATTAAACTGTTTTCTTCAGACTCAATAACAGAAAGTCGGACCATAAATAAATTTGCTTGATCACGTTTAAAACTTCCCAGTTGCTCACTGTTGTGCTTGCGTTGACCTTATCCTTACATAATTCATTCAAACCCGCATGAAATCCTGAAACTGTGAGCTTTGCCTTTGCTGGAGCGGCTATTAGGATTAACAGTATCACCCTCTAGTGATCTAAAGCCTCTGACGGCTCGAGCACAGGAAACAGCAGCTTTACCCCCTCAGTAAAGGCAGGGTTTGGGGGTTTGGCTCCATGAGGATAACTGGACTGCTGCAGACTCAATAGAGGGAAGTGTCCATCCTGTTGAAGCGCCTGTGTTCCATCCTGCCCCGTGTCGGTGTCCCTGATGGGGAGGAGCTGCCTGCAGCATCAGGACCAGTCCGTCTCTCGCGCGTCTCCGGTCACATGGTGACACTTGGCGCTGATATGTCGCGCGCCAGAGGCGCACAGACCGATGAGCGTGGCCTGTCTGCCAGCGACGGACGGAGACGCCTGATGAGGGAATGGCCTCTGGACGGGACGGATCCAACTCCACCGGGAACCAGACCAACCAGTTCGTGCAGCCGGCGTGGCGCGTGGCGCTGTGGTCGGGCGCGTACAGCACGGTGCTGGCGGTGGCCGTGTTCGGCAACCTGATCGTCATCTGGATTATTCTGGCGCACAAGCGGATGAGGACCGTCACCAACTATTTCCTGCTGAACTTGGCTTTCGCCGACGTTTCCATGGCCGCTTTCAACACGCTCATCAACTTCATCTACGCGGCGCACGGAGAGTGGTACTTTGGAGAAGTGTACTGCAGGTTTCACAACTTCTTCCCGGTCACTGCTGTGTTCGCCAGCATCTACTCAATGACCGCCATAGCCCTGGACAGGTGGGCGTCACACTCACATCAGCCCCGTTCAAAGATTTGCATCATTTTTTACTTACTTAACTTAAAAATGTATTATTAATATTATTATTATTGCAGTGTCTACAAGTCAACCTGTCCATCTACAGCATTTAAAAAAAACCGTTTTGATGAAAAGCAATAAATTGAGGCTAAATTACTTCATCAAAGCACGTTTTTAGTGCTGAATTTATAGGCAGTGGAATAGAAGTAAATGTACATGAAATACATAAAATATGCATCACTGGAAACAAATAAATGTAACGTGACAGTCAGGACAATTAACTATCAAGACTTGAAATGAAAAGCATCTATCAGCAACAAGCTTTTTCATTCTCCCTTTGAATCTCAAAAGTTGTTAACACATATCTTAAAATTTGGAAAACTTTCAGGAATCTGGCAGTAAACCATATGAGTGAGATGCTGGGTGTGCTGAGGAGCTCAGTGTTGTTCAAGCTACTGTGCACGGACCTATAAATGGCACATATTGTCTTTTTTTCTGTTCACTACGAATTTGATCAAATGTGACATTTAATTGTTGCAGCAGGTTACAGTAATTAAAAAAAAAAAGTAATAATAAAGTTCAACATTTTTGTTAAATAAATTTTATTGAGCAGTTGAGACAGATGCAGATCTCGCCAGTATGGAGGGTTACTCATCCTGACCTGTTCTGCAAAAGGTCACATGTTATTGCGTCACAACACAGCCATTAGGAAACTGCCGTTTTGGTGTTCTTACCTATATTTACCTGCCTATTCAGATACATGGCCATCATCCATCCTCTGAATCCCCGTCTGTCTGCAAGAGCCACCATGGGGGTCATCGCCCTCATCTGGACTCTGGCTGTGGTTCTGGCCTTCCCTCTCTGTTACTTCTCCACCACACGGACTCTTCCCCGCAGAACCCTCTGCTACGTGGCCTGGCCCCGCATGGCTGATGACCCCTTCATGTGAGTCCACGCTCAACCAAACTTCCCCTCCCATAATGTAGCATTTTTATTGAGGTTATTTTCAATTCCATCCATACATTGTTCCGCCATTACCTCATGATCTCTTTGCTGGTGCCTCTTTAGATCATACTGTTGATGGACTTCCTTAATTCTGCAGGTATCACATCATAGTGACAGTGTTGGTCTATCTGTTGCCGCTGGTGGTCATGGGTATCACCTACACCATCGTGGGAGTGACGCTGTGGGGAGGTCAGATCCCCGGAGACTCATCTGACAGCTACCACGGACAGCTACTGGCTAAAAGGAAGGTAATCGCTGATTTTCTCTTTTTACGTTGTTGATGTGAACATGATCGATATCAAACAATTTTAAAGCAGATAAATTCAAAGATATGAGATTTCACAATCGACCAATCGTTGGTGGGTGTATTAGAATATTATTTCCAGAAAAGTAGTGTTCAGTTATCTATTTATTTATTTTACACAGAACATGAGGAATCGAACACCTACACGGTGCAAAAGAACAAAACAAACATGGAAAATGGTTTAAATTAAATCAGGATGCGATAAATATAACATATAATAATAAGATATAGCAGCACTGAGAGCTTTAATTGATAATTGAAGCAATGCATAAGCCAATATCTTGATATCACGGTGTGATTACGGTGTTAGGTTGAACTCAAGTGCGACTGTTTCCAGGAATGTCTGACCAGATAAGTCAATAAAAGTCCTTCTGGAGAGTCTGTGCACTCTCCATGCTGATGTAATTCAAAAACGGTTCCAGGGTTTATATATATATATATATATATATATATATATATATATATATATATATATATATATATATATATATATATATGTAAAATAAAAAAAAAACTTATATCCTGAATCCAGTAGGTCGTTGCTTCCAGGGGAATAAGTTGCATTATATTCAGTAACCACTATGAGAGCTTTAGGTTTGTCAGAGATCCAGTGAAGTAGGAAAGACTGTCTGGCGCCAAACAGCAGAACATCAAACTGTCTCCGTATACGAGGTTTTAGTATCAGTGCAGGATGTAATCCAAGGACGCAAGGCAGCAGGGAGAGATCCTGGTCTTTCAGATGATTATTGACTGTTTTATTGTTGAAGCTCTGCAGTGACTTTAAAAAAGTGACGTAACACACAGACTGATCGCGGATTTAGTCGACTGTTTAAATGAAAAAGATTATGAACCTTTTATAGGAACTAGTAAGCACAGAAAGCCAAAAAAAGACCAGCTATTTTTGTTTTATTCTTTACAAAAATAACCACACAAAGGAAGTGAAATATATCACCAAGTTAAAACAGATTGTGCTTCAGAAGAGTTGTTCAGCTGGTCTTGGAATTAGACAGAGAGAGCGAAGCTCCCGCCAGGTCTGTTGTCTAGGAAAACATATAAATGTACCACTTTAACAGCAGTTTAAGATTCTATCAGAAAACCCAATACTGTGACACAAAATCCTATCTAGAACTAAAATATCCTTTAAAGCCCAGCTGATTTTTATCATGTACATGCAAACACGGCTTGTTGAAGACAGAACGAACCCAGAGGCTCTCCTTTTACTGTAGTTTGGCATCATCAGTGAGACTGCACAGTGTGCTTTACAGCCACTGCTCTCAGGGTTGGTTTAAACAGGGATTAAGGTCATCACAGCTGTCATGACAGGCATCTATCAAGACAGCTGGGCTTAATGCCAGAGAATGTAATTCATTGATAAACATCTCAAATACAGCAGTTCAGCATGTCGGATTATTCAAAGCAAACCAGCAGATCCGGCTCTGGGAATGTTCATTCATAAAGGCAGTTTTAAATTTTTATTAAACTGCAGATCAACACCATGATTACTGAGCAGTTTGACTGTGATTAAAAGGCTGAAAGTGTGGATTTGATTGATTTTTTTTTTTTAAACAAAGTATAATTTGACATCAAAGCAACACATTCTGATGCCAAAAAGTCAAATGAAGTAATCAGGACAACAAAAAGAGAAACTTGCAGTTTTGCTTATTTTTGAAGTCTTTTAGAGACTTCAGGGTCAGATATCCGCTGCAGGTCGTCTCAACAAGGGTGGAAAAAAGTTTTTAAAAGTCCAAGAACAAACCTAGTGGAAAGAAGTCATCCCAGATTCACAGCTCCAGGCTGATCACCAGGCTGGGCGTCTGCTGCTGCTCTGATTGCCAGCCGCTCCTTTTAACCCCCTGCGCCTTTGTACTGCGCTCCGCACATCGACGAGTTGCCCACTCTCCCCAGCAGCCCGCTGGGCGCCATGCGTCATCGCCGACCTTTCACTCTCTTTACAAAACCACCGTTTTGGGGTCAAACAATGGAGTTTATGATCGAAATGAACAACCTGACAATATCGGAGATCCGTGCGGGACCGTACTTTCACACGTGTGTCAGTGTGACTCACATGTTTGGGCAGTAACATATTTCTCTGGAACATAACTCTCCATAACTTGTGAAATCTTAAGAGGCAAAGTGTGTTGTTGTATTTGACAAAACTGTAATTTTTTTCTCAGTGTAAATTTTGTACAGTGCTGTATGTTTTGGCTCAGATCCACTGAAACGGAAAGACAGATGCGGAGCAAAAATACACAGAAGTCGTTTGTCCCACACTAAACATCCTGCAGCCTTCTGCTTTTTATAACAACAGATTTCAGATGTTTAGTGTTTTGGGAGGTTTATGTTAGGTGTTTATGACTGTTTGACTTTGATTGTTGATAATATGAAACTCTGCTACACTTTCATACCTGATGACTCCACAGAGCACATCTCTGGCGTCCAGTACGTTTCATCTTTGAACACTGTTTAGAAGAGATAAGAGGTACTCATAACTTGTGCAAATCACCCCAAAGGCCAGGAAGGGCTATTGTCCCAGCATGCCCTATTTCCACAGATTTGTGATCAAAACTGAAGACAATCAATACGTGGAGCTTAAAACTAATATTTGCTACATCAAACACATATTTGAGAACTATATCTAGTATAAATGCATTAAATGAAAGGCTATAAAGACCACTGATAATGCATTTTCTAATCCTTTAATGTGAAGTTCACTTGAAATTCTCTCCTGCTGCCTCATCGACTGTTCCTCCTGCAGGTGGTGAAGATGATGATCATTGTGGTGGTGACCTTTGCCCTCTGCTGGCTGCCCTACCACATCTACTTCATCGTGACGGGTCTGAACAAGCGTCTGAGCAAGTGGAAGTCCATCCAGCAGGTGTACCTGACGGTGCTGTGGCTGGCCATGAGCTCCACCATGTACAACCCCATCATCTACTGCTGCCTCAACAGCAGGTGAGTGCCGCCTGCTTCACGCCGCCGCCGCCGCCCCGTGAACCCGCCTCAGTCCAGCACTGACCTGACAGAGGGGTGATTTGGGCTGCAGGTTTCGGGCAGGATTCAAAATGGTTTTCCGCTGGTGTCCGTTTGTCCGAGTGTCCTCCTACGATGAGCTGGAGCTCCAAAACACCAGGCTGAGACCCGGTCACCAGAGCAGCATGTGCACCCTCTCTCGAGTGGACACCAGCATCCTGAGCAAAGACAAGAGCATTCGAGGAAACAGAGCGAAGCTCGACTCAGAGCAGGGCGATAAAGAGGCTGACTAAGTTTCCACTGACTCCATCTGAAAGTTGTGTTGTGTGTCTCTGTTTTGAGCTGTTATGTTCAAAGAGGCTTGAATATAAATGGATGTTTATTAATGTGAGATTGCAGTGGTGATCTTCACGCGACAGGGGTGTTTTCGTGTTTTCGGGCCTTCCCTCAGAACACTCAGAAGATGCAGAGGAAACGAAGAGCATTAAATATGTGTTTACTCCGGTTGGAAAACAAGTGAACGGTTCTTATCATAATGAGGCTGCAGATCTGGTCATTTGTCCTCCTCACAGAAAGTCTCTTCGGGGACATTATTGTCTCAGATATCTCGTTTCATCTTAATGTCTAATGCAGAAATCATTCAGATATGTCTTAATGTAAAAAAAAAAAACTGCAGAAGGATATTTATAACTCTTTTTTTTTCTTAATTTCTGTCATAACCCTGTGATAGTTCAACCTTTTCAGTCACAAATGATTAACTTTAAAGGCTTGAATTCAACTTTTAATTTCACAAGATACACAATATTCTGACTTCTGTAGTTTTGCTGTTTCTTTAATGGTGAAATGTAGAAGTAAATACAGATCGTATCACTTTCTGTCGGACACTAGTTCATGTAGTGTTCAGAATATAGCAAGAGTAGGCTATTGTGAATGTGTGTTGAAGCTATCTCATGGAAGTTTGGTCACATTTAATTCAGAGTTGCAGTTGCTTCTTTTCTTACAAGCAACTGCTGTTTATTGGCTTAAATATATTTTCAACATAACTTTTTGTTGTGTATTGAATGGGCTTCTTTTTGTAATCAAATTACTTCGAATGAGTCAGTGATAGAGACATGGATGAATAATTTTCTGAATTTCTGATCTATTTAAACAGATTGATCCACACAAGGGAGTTTTTTCAAGTTTTTATTTACATAGCTTTCTGTGTTAGATAAAACAAACGCATAGCACATTTTTCTAGATTATATTTATTTTGCAGGTCAAAGGTCGTGAGCTGTCATGTGTTTTTTATTGGTATAGTTTATTCATAGGAAAATCCTTCATCAGTGCCAGAAACCAAACATAGTTGAAGCTGCTTTTGAAGTTTTGTGATGAGACTTGTTCACTCTGCGGTTAGCATGCTATTAAATGAATCACAGTCTCCGGTGGCTCAGCCCATCTCCAACAGTAATGCTCCTCAAGAGACTTTAATGCCCCGAAGGATTACATTGCGACTCTGACTTCACTGTTTGTTTGGTGTTTTCTGCATTTTTATGACAGAATGTAATTTTCCCAAGTGCTTGCTGGTTGGAATTTTGTTCGCTGGAGGAAGCTTGTTCCTTTTGAAAATGTACTTTTTGTAGATTGTTGATGTGGGTCTTCATCTACTGTATTTCTTCCATCATATAAAGACAGTCTTTTGTAACATTTTGATCATTTGGTGCTGACAACAAAGCAAAGCAAATACAAATAAAGTATACTATTCTTCACTGGGTTCATGAGTGGAAATTCTTATATAACGAAACATGTATGTTTTACTTTTATTCATAGGTAATCTTTTACCCTTAAACAGTGGACCTGTGACGCTGAGTATTGCTTCTTTTTTCAGGACTTGGAATTCCCAAATGTACCATGAAAGAAACAATGAATTGAATCTTGATCAGATTACATCAGCTTCATTTTAGTGAGTCCATAAATAATCCCAAAGCTGCGTTTATTTATTTTTTTTAAATTCTTATTATCTTTTTTTATTTTTTTCAATTTTATCAGGCTGTTCATGAAGCATGGATTAAACACAGAAAGATAAAGCAAAAAGATCTGAGTTCAGAGACAGTTACGTATTGGATCTGATGACGTAAGTAAATTTAAAAAGTTCACATGATGCCAGAAATACAAACGAAACCAGGAGACATTGAGGCTGGAAATCTCTGTGAGCCGCTTCAGCTTTAAAAAAGTTAATATGCTGTCTGAAAATGTGCTATGCTCTCATTGTTGTGCTAATAATACAAAATTAAGAAGTATATAGATTTGTAGATAACATGAATATGCTGATAATTTGTCCTCATCGTTGCTGTTTCCATTTGTATACAGCTCTGATAAAAATTTAGTGGTGAGTTGTTCATACAAAATCTGATAGTTTGTTCATATAATGTACTTTTCATTTCCTGATTTTATCACCTGATAGTGCGGCACACTGGAGACTACCGTGAAGAACACGCAACATGAACTGCAACACATTCATCCAGGGGCCTTCTGTTCCTCATCCCTCACACCCTTTCAAAGAAAAACTGTAAACGTTAGCGAAGATAATTTGTTTTTCTTGCTCAAGAAAACACACAATCTGACCTATAATTCAGAATCCATTGCAGAAGGACCAACAGCCACATGAGTACACTGGCTGCTGATTGTAGAATATTATTTGTAACACACCACAGTTTTTCTGTAATATCACAACTCACACACAACATTAAAATGTAAACAGTTTCCGCTAAGCAGCTGAATAAAGAAAAGAAAGGATCACAAGCGCAGACGGAAGCCACAGAGTGGAGACAGCAGCCGGAGACCTGCAGAGACGAAGGAGAGAAGGGAGAAAACTTGTATTATCTTCATTTTTCACAATCACCTTATAGTTACAGCAGTTTTTAGCATTTCACAGGGAACATTGCTATTTAGTTTAGGCAGATTTTCAGATTGTAAAAAAATATATGTTCCATATTTTTATACTTTTCTATTTCTGTTGCAATCATTTCACAATGATTAGCATGGTGATTTCGAAAGTAATTTCGAGGTTATGCAGTAAAACAAACTGTAAGACAGACTGAATTTAATGAACTAAAACAAACTTTGCTTTCATCCACAGTTTTTTTTTTCCTGGTTTATTCATAAGTATCTTGTCTAAGTTTAGAAAGGAATGCTGACGATTAATGCTCAGGTTTTCAGATTCTTTTAAGAGATTAAGTATTTCAGATTTTGAGCCTGTAACATTGTGTAGGTGCTGTTGAAAAATGATGCATTTGCATAAAAAGATATGTGTGCATATAGCTCTATTATGATACTGATTTTGTAATTATCCAATAAACAATTATAAATCCACATCTTAAAACCATATCAGTGTCACTGACTTCTTTCGTTCAGAGTTTTAGTCGAAAAATCTTTCATCATCACAAACAAATGGTGAATCTTACCTTGAAAAAGAGAAACAGTTGTGTGTGCTGTTCATTTTTAGGTTTTTCAAAACAATCTCTGTGTATGTACTTTCGTTATCATCTTCTTTTTTAGTTACTTCCTCCACAATGAAATCTTCAGCTGGAGATAAGAGGACTTTATCTTTATCGCTGTCACAGATGTGCTCCCCCACGCTGGCAGAGAAGCAAGAAGTGATGTTTAGAAGGACTCGCCCGTCAAAGTCCTCCAGCTTATTTAGTGCCTGAAAGTTTGAAGTAGCAACAGTGAAACTCCCAAATGTCACTCGTGAGCCTTTTTTCGGGGTGGGAGTTTTCTCCGAGAGAACAAACACAGTCTGGCACGTCTTGGGATTCAGCAGTGTGATCGCATCCATGAGCAGAAAATAAAGAGACTTGAAGTGGAAGTCGTTCTCATAGGTGCTCACATTTGCGCTCATTGTTTGGACAGCTTTGTCAAAAGCCATCATGAAATCTTCTCCCTCTGAGAGTATGTAAGCGGAGAGAGCAGATGTGTGGGCGTCTATTCCTCCAGGGATCAGTGCTGAACACTTGCTGTTCAAAGTCCACGCTTTCTGGAATCCCACGCTGTTGTTCAGCTCCTGTTTCAACAGGCCCGAATGGACGAACTTCTCCATGGCCTGCTGACGGCATCCTCTGTACAGGTCATTCACAACACCCGGAGCCCAGCCCAGCAGCTCTCCATTCCCTGCAGCGGCCTTCAAGAGGAATTCACAGTGAAATGAAGACAATTCATTAGCCACATGGCTGTTAGAGAAAGGAATAATACTCACATGACAGAAGAGAGCTGTGAAGCAGATTGTAGCAAGAAGCACTTTACTCCTGTCCCACATTTTAAAGGCTCCTCTTCTTCCTCTTCTGCACTCTTCTGGAACATACAGACAGTAAAAAAACTCTGCAGGATTAAACTTGAACAAAACGTAGTGTGACACATGAGGGGATGAACTGGGTCCGGGCAAGCCCTAATCTGTCGATGAGGTTTCCTCTTTCCTTCCGATGGGGCACACCCATCCAGCCCAGGATGAAAATCACCATGAAATAAACTTAAATGCAAGCAAACGTGGAAAAAACCAAATGGCACATACCTTAAGCGAGGATAATAAGCGTTTGTGAGAGACTCAGAAAATCAAGTCTATCAAACTGCAATGGGAATGATTCTCTGCCCAACAGTGTCCGGGGAAATGGAGCCACTTATCTTACTGAACAACCCCTTTTTCCTTTCCTGTGGAAGGAAATGACGTGCCACTGGGGGACCTACTGTCCACTTATTTGTTCTGCTGTAGCCACCGCGTTGCTGCAGATTTTGTTGCTCCTGTTTTTAAAAACCTACATGCTTTGCTTAAAGTTTAATTCTGATGATTCTCAGCATAATATGGGACCTTTAAAAGCTGTTTAACCTGCCATCATCTTTCTTTAAAGCTTAATACCGTTCTAGCTTCATAGTATTCCATGAAAATTAAAAAGATTCCCTTGAAACATTCTTTTGTGTGCACGATTCATTGTTATATGCAAGGCTTGAGGACATTATGAGGCTGCAGCAGTTTATACCAAATGTATTGTCAGCAACTGTGAGGAACATATTCAGCTTTGATTTTGAGAAAACTAAGTAGAACCGCATGAAAACTCAAGTTCTTGTCTGAACTCTTTATTAGTGTTAGATAATCAGATAAATGTACAGATAGAGGGTGTTGTCATTGAAAGGCAAAATCAAAACGATTTTTAGGAGGTTTGACAAATGCACTGGAAACCTCACATACATCAAATCCAAAACAAAATATCCAGAAGCATCTCAGTCCTGGCAAAAGCCCAGAAATCTCTCTATATTCTGTACAACTCCTTGATACAACTTACTGTGTGGAATTGTGTAGAGATACTTACGTTAGTTTCCTGAAAAGAATTGTTGTACTGAAAAAACGAGCGATAAGAATTGTACATAAGACTGGCTTTCGAGAACATACAAATCCATGTTTCTCAAAGTCATAGTTTTAAAATTTCTGGATGTTGTTGAGTTTAAAACTATTCAAATCATTCATAAAGCAAAGAATAACTTATTACCTCGTAATATTCAAAAGCTGTTCTGTAAAAGAGAAAATGGCTGGTCTGAGAGGAGAGTTCGAGTTTAAAATTCATCAGTTTGTACTACTCTAAAAAGTTTTTGTGTGTCACAAAACTATGGAAACATTACAGTATATTATAGGATTTTAATGAATTAAAAGTGATGACAAGCATGACAATGTTTTGTTTTGTACATAACGATAATAGTATTGATGTCAAGGAGTAGAATTAAAGAAATATTTCTTCTTCCTACTCCTTAATGTGAAAGACACGGGCACATATGGTGATGACTCTTTTTGTCTATGTAACTGAATGTCTGTTTTTCTTTATTTTTCTGATAGTGCACTTATTTTTTTACAAATTTGAAATAAAGCTTTCAAATCAAATCAAAAATCAGTTGTTTACATCAGCAATCAGGCAACAAATGCATTCAGTAGAAGGAGTTTTTAAAGCTGTACAGAAAGTCGAACAGTCTTTAAAAATGATTTCAATATCACAGTCCACTACTCATGAAGTTAGAAAAGACACCAAACAAACCTTGACAAATATTGTGAGTCTACTGAGGTGTTTTCTTTGGAGTTGTCCAGAGTTTGGACAGCAGAGCAGTTTCCTTTTCTACAGTGGTATGTTCCATTTCCCACCTCCGTTTCACTTCCCTCCTTGACTCGAGGGAAAGCGAACAGGATCAGGGTTGTGGATGGCTAGGTTATCATGAAAACACCTTTTGTCTGAATTAAATGAACTGGAGAGAAAGTTGTTGGCAACAGTGAATCAACTAAAAAAAGTCAGCTTACATTGTACTTTCAGATACTAGCAAGTTGATTGTAACTGAAAGTATCATTTAAAAAAGTATGATGAGAGGCGATAGATTTCTTAAAGTATGAAGTGTGTTTTTTAAGTGTTTTGATAACTACGTTTAGACATTAAAGGCACTTGTGGTCATTATCTTTATTTCCCAATGTAATAGCCACAAACACTTTGTTACTTGTTTGTGAATGACATTTGCATATAACATGAGTCCAAAACAAAATGTTTTGAAGTTTATATAAATACATTCAGTAAAGTGCAGATTTCCTCGTAATCACCTTTAGTTCGGCAGTGTTTGGTTGATAAAATATAATGTGTGAACTTGTTCTGAAAAGCAATAACTCATGCCTTTTTTTGAATACTGTATTAGCAACAATGAATGAGTGTTTCAATATCAGGGATAAAGGATTTATTGGTAGATAGAATTGTTTATTAACATACAGTTATCAAACAGTTCATTTAACATATTCATAACAAAAACTGCATTCTAAATCAAAATCTTTGTTAAATCTATCTTTTAAATAAGTTTTATCAGCATTGATTTTATGGATAAATGTAAAAGATGTTTCCCAGTTCCTAACAATGAGACAATTTTTATTTAATATGGCTTATCATCCTCAAATCTATTCCAGTATAAAACAACACAAAGTTAAGTTGTAACTTCTTTAAGAAAAGACTTCAGTAAACACATTTTCCCTGCAGGTATTGCAGTTGGAACTAAAACAGATTCGTTTGTGGACCTCAAGTCTCTTATGGCATTTAAAAAGCACACATAGGGATGAAGTGGCTTCAAACACTCCAGCACACTCTACATGAGATACGGCGATATTATTTCCTCCAAGAATAAATAAATGTTAATGTTTAATCAAAGTTCTTTTCTTTTATTTCAAATCTTTATTGAGAAATACAGTGCAGTGCTGTAGAAGAACACCGCCAGGGGGCAGTAAACACGCTGACAAAACTTCTGAATATCATATGACACAAATACATTAAAACAAGCAAACATATCACGAGTCTTTATAACTTTGATATTGGTGGATTTAATAACAATTTTCATAAATTGTTTAACCTAATTTTTATTTTGTTTTATTTTTGCTCGTGACCGGAAGTGTCGTTGTTCCGTTTCCGGAGGCGCCAAATAGAAAACAAACCCCGGCTGTTTTTTTTTTCGTTAGGTACACCGAGGGCAAAAGACAGAAGGCGGACTTTAATCTACTGCATTAAACCGGTAATGTAAACTTTTAAACTGTGTTAGTGTTGAACCTGAGCGAGTCTGAGCTTCGTCGTTATCCATAATTTTAGCGACACCACGTGAGGAAAATGTTACAGCGTGTGAATATAAAGTCCAGAGTGAGCTGGTCGCTTATAATAATGAACGAATATGCCGTTTCGGGGTCTCGGTGTTGAAAATACACATTTTTAAAGCAAAACACAGCTTCTAATGTTCCAATGTGTTGTAAATGTGTTGATGTGGCGAGGAAGGAGCTCTACTGCCCCTTTGAGGCTCTCTGAAGTAGTGCAGGAGGGGTGTCTCACTTTTTAAATCCAAATTATGTACATTATCGTGTTAAAAAAATAGAGATATGATGATGTGAAAGAAATATCTTTGAAGATGACCAGGAGGAATTACATCACAAATGATATAAATGTATTTGTTATATACTTTTAATTGTTATATAAGTGTAGCATAAATATGTTGTGACTGATCATCATTATTCTGTTAGTGAGGAATTTTGTTGTTTTTGTGAAACACTTTGAGTTTTTATCCACTCTGGCTGCAGTTTTTTGTGGGTGATGAAGAATGTTCTATAACTTAATTGTTTCCAAACATTTCCAGTTTATTTACAGGTGGAGAAGGATAACCATTGATGATTCTTCCCCTCTGCGTGGATACAGTAACTGTTGACTACTGGTGGTCAGTAAACACTTGAGGATGAGGAAGTGGGGAGACCGGCTCCAGAAAGTGGAGCAGCTTGCTCAGTCGTTCCATCAAAATCCTCTAACGTCACGCTACAAACCTCGACTGTGGCCCTGCCAGCCTTCCTCTGTCTGGAAACTCTTCCCTCGCCAAAGCACTGCGATCAGCTTTGCTCAGAGCTGCAAAGAAGTAAACAAGACACTGTTTTATCACTAAGACACAGCTTTTTACAATTAAGTCAAGAAAAAACAAAATCACTAACAGTTCTTGTTGGGATTTCCTAGGTTGTACATGTGTTTGCACTTGAGAAGGAAAATGCATCCCATGGCCAGAGGATCTATCTGGTGACCAGTTACAGTGAGCTGTGGCACTACTACAGGTAAATATTATCTATTTAAAGGAGTAACATCTTCGTTGAGAGAATATATGCTGCTGATCTGAATGAGTAAGACTTTTCTTCTGTTTTTTTTGAAGGACTTTCTCTCAGTCCTTGATGCACTGCTATGAGGTGATCCCAGAGGGAGCTGTCTGTAAGCTTTACTTTGACTTGGAGTTCCACAAACCTTCAAACAAAGACCGTGATGGTCGAGCGATGGTGTCTATGCTCATCCAGGTACAGTTCATGTTTGTGCCATTCTATTTGAATATGAAGAATTCACTGCGCAAATTTAACAATTGGTCCAATTACATGCTGTCTGTTATCAACTTTGCTCATAAATGATATCACTGGATAATATTTATAGGCCAATATTTCACCTAAATACTCTCTTAAAATGAGGATAATGTTCTACATTCACATGTTTTTGTTGTGTGTGTTGACAGTATGTCTGTGATAAGTTACTGGAGGTTTATGGCGTTGAATGCTCTGTGAAAAATGTCCTCAACCTGGACTCCAGCACAGAAGAGAAGTTCAGTCGGCATCTTATTTTTAGTCTCCAAAATGCCGCTTTTAAAGACAACATACATGTGGGTGAGTTCCATCTCGCAAGGACACAGCAGATCGCGTTTCCTAATTCACAAAGTTTTTTCTTTTTCTCTTTGGCAGGACGGTTCATCCATGCTATTCTGAAGCCCGTCCTAAACAAAGATAAAAATGGGAGTAACCTGGACCATGGGCTGAATTCAGAGGCGGAAAACACTGCAGAAGGGTTAGTTTTATACACAAACCACTTGATTTTCCTGTTATCACTTTTCATGTTGTCTTATTGTGCTGATGGCAGGAGACACGCTGTCCCTGAGAGGAAGCCAGCACAGGCAGGTGGGATGACTGAGAGTCCACAGATGAAGAGGCGTAAACAGGAAGACCTCAGCTTCCTGCAGGTGAAAAACAAGGACGGCCGGGACTGTCTATTTGTAGACCTTGGTAAGAAGAATTGCATTTTATTTCACTTTTTTTTTCCCAACTTTTGTCATACACAACCTTTACACAGGCTGAATAAATTGATATTTTTCAAGCATCCACTGAGTCAAATGTATCCTTGCTGAACCATATTCAGCCTGTTTTTACCACAACTCTTTTCCTTGTTTGCACCTTTTGTTTTTGTCGCAACAGGTGTTTACACCAAGAACAGAAATTTCCGACTGTACAAGTCATCAAAAGTTGGGAAGACTGCCGCTTTCACCGTCGCAGAAGACAACCAGTTTGTTGGTAAAGCGGAGAAGGGAACGTCCCCAGAGGAGAGCGTGTTTCTGGCGTCGCTGGTGTGTAATGTGAGGTAAAGTCGGCTCCTTTCAACATTTCATAACCTGATTCTTTCTTTATGCTGCCAGATCAAATGTTACCCCTTCGTGCAATCAGTTTCACAGGTCAGAGAATTCTTACTTGGGACGTCGCAGAAGAAAATGAGCCCAAAGGCAAAATGAATCATCACCAGCAAGGATCGGCTTCACATTCAGGTGACGCAGACCTGAGTCTTGCGCGAACATAGAAGTAACTCTCAGTCCGGATTTACCATCACTGAGTTTTCTTGAGGCATTTTTGATATGGATGCATTAATTAAATGTAACTTTTCCCTCCACGTGTTCTTGGCAGACACATTTTCAGGGTGGCTGTCGTCACCTCACCAGGAACTCGACGAGTTTGTCCTGACAGTTGTCCGAAAGGACGGCATCCAAGGAAGTGAGTATGAATATCTGCATACGACAAGAGTTGGCAGAACGCGTTTCTGTAGTAAAACTTTCATTTTGTTTTCACACAAGCTGATAAATGAAGTCTTGAGAGCCCAGAATATGGGGTATCACTCACACACACTCTGGATGGTGTGTGTTAGTGAACAGATAATATAATCAGTAGTGTAAAGCTGCTTCACACTAACTGCTGAAGTAGTGAAATACTATTTGCTTTTAATACGCAAAACATGAGAGAGAAACTTATTTTGCCGTTTGTTATTGAAAAACCTTGTCACAGAGTTGACGTTTAATGCTTTTCAACAGCCATCAGACGATGGAATTACTTTCCTGCAGAACAGCTTCTGGTCTACGACATCGCCAAATACCGCTGGTGTGAGAACGTGGGCAGATTTCATAAAAGCAACAACATCATGTATGTAGAGAGACAGAATGTTCTGCAGGATGCGTCTGGGCGTCGGCCTCCTCTTTGAACTGCTCTCACCTTCCTTTGCAGGATTGTTGTGGATTTAAGGGAGGAAGTCTGGTATCAGAAGTGTCACGATCCCGAATGCAGGAACTTCAGGTCCTCCAGTAGGTTCCAGCCTCACAAACCCTCCATATGGTCTTCAATCTACGGTCACACTGTCTCATAAGATTATAATCTGCACCTCATCATCGCAGGCTACCCGCTGCCGCAGGAGATCTGCGTCAGCTACATCTTGTCACTGGTAGGTTTTTATTTAAACCTCCTGGCGGGCGGGGCCAGAATTAACTTAAGCGCCGCATCTTGTTTTCTGATCAAACGCTGCCGTCTTCACACAGGACGAAGAGGACCAGGCGTATTTAATGGACGACGCTGGCAACATTGAACCCAGCCAGACGCCAAACCAGGCCAAGCAGAGGACAGCGGAGTCAGAGAAAACTCCCAACGTGTGGGGCAACGAGCCGGACGACCAGGAGTATCTGGAAAGTCTGAATGACTTTGAGAAGAGCGACGGGGAGATCTCGGATCAGCTGCTGCTCTCATGCATGGCAGACTTTGATTCTTAGGAAGAGATTGATGTTACTTTACTGTACAAAAAATGGATAACTTTTTAAGCAGGATAAAAACATGTAAATTGTTTCTGAACCACTGTTAATTGAGTGATAATAGACTAATATTGCACAATATTTCTCATGTAAAATGATGGATTTGGTAGTTTGCTGTGCAGCTTGTTCTTGCCCTTTTCTAACATGTTTAAATGCTGGTATCATAAATGACTGCGCCTCAGCAAAAACAGTCTATTAATGCACTTTAACATCTAAAAAATTAAAACTGAACATCTGTTTTGTAAGTTTTTTTTTTTTATTACAATTGACAAAACACAGATGCTTTAATATAACATTGCTTCAACACAAAATGCACTTCCATCCTGTCCTGTGATTAAATCAGCAAACGAAACCAATGTGCCTTGTTTTGTGAAGTTTTCAACACGGTTAGATAAGCAGTGACGATACTTCTCCAGCCAAAAACTGCTCAACTCAGTTTTTTAATTAAAAAGCCGAAATGAAGGTGATATGATGTCCAGCGAAAAGTTCATCTGAAGTTATGACAAGGATGAAGAAGCGATTTAGAAACCGTTAACTTCACATTGATTGCAATATCAGCGTTGGCAAGTTCTTGCTGAATACACAAGACAGAGACATCTCCATGTGTGCAGTGATGGCATCTGAAGGCGCTGCAGGTACGGGACAGAAACAATCAGTATTTTACATGCAGTGGCCAAAAAAACAAAACCAAGAAAAAAAAGAAGGAAAAAAAAAACTAGCAACAAAATCTATGAGGCAATATCATTCCTGAAATGCCGTAGTGACACTAAATCGGGGAATGCAGGGAATTACAAATATAGTTTTCCAGCAGTATTTACAGGTTTCATGATTACATTAAATATCAACTTAAATACATGACCAAAACATTAAATAGCCTGGTATATAAATAGTCAATATTTCTCTCTGTAGTAAAAGCAGTAAAATAGGTTTTAATCTGGTGCTGTTGAGAATCCCAAAAAAAAAAAAAAAAAAAAATCTTTGAAAGGTTTGCTGGAGTTTCAAGGTTTAATGGCAGTGAAGGCATTTCAAAGTCACATTCCCACTTTTATTCCTTTAAACAATCTCTTGGAAAAATGAAACCAGCAACACAGTTACATGATCCACCATACTCCTCTCGAATGGGCCAGTGTTCACGGGGGGAGTGTTGCTCTACAGCCGAGGTGGGGACAATATGGACTTCAACAAGAAATTCATTCAACAATGAATGATTTAAAATAGACACAGATGAAAATAAATGTGACTTCAAACCCCCTTCAGTTCTACGCGCTTCTGGATGCAGGCTGTAGAAGAGTGTCACCTTCCCGAAGTCCAGCTGGAGCCCGGCTCAGATCTTAATTTTGGCATAAAGTGCGTTGATCTGGTCTCTGAAGCGGCTCTGAAGCTCGGCCCGCTTGGCCTTCAGGGTGGGAGTCAGCAGACCGTTCTGGACAGAAAACATCTCCTGGTGTAACGCGATGTCCCTCACCTGCAGGGGGAATAACCAAGTGGGCAACGGTTGAAGGTCACGTAGGAAAAGGCCAAAGAAATAAGGACACAAAGTTCAAACTGACTACTCGTGTGTTTTTTGGTGAAGTTTTATACGTCTGTTATCTAAATTATACAACCGAAGTTTACAATTTCTGAGCTCTTGAAGAGAAAAATGTGTGAAGAGACAAAGTGGTCACCTGCTCAAAAGACTTGAGTCCCGCCTCTTTGCCCAAATTCAGGATGTCCTCCAGGATTGCTTTCTTCACATCCTGAGAATAGAGCCAGAGAGACGTTCAGTGGGTTGGAGAGAAGAGTTGAGTCGCTGCCGATGGCGATCAGTCCTACCTGATTACTACACAGTTCGGAATACGAGCCTTCAAGCCCCTTTTTCTTGGCCCAAATAGGCAAAAAGTCTGGATCAGGCACCACGATGCCCACGAGGCAGGCCTTCAAAACAAAGTACAGATGATAGTTTTAGATCTTTAAATGTTTATACCAAAACAACTTCTCAATAATTACCTCATTTAGCTGCTTTGACACGTGTTGAAGGAGGACTGACCTGTAAGCTGTCACCATGGACAAATATCTGGGCCACTGGATCGCTGCGGTTATAAACCGTTTCTATTTTCTCCGGGGCGATGTACTCTCCCTGCGCCAGCTTGAAAATGTGCTTTTTCCTGTCAATGATCTTCAGGGAGCCGTTCTGCAACCAAGGACAAATGGAGGTTGTGTTATGTTGCCGTCATGGGTCGGCGCTGCCAATCGGCCTGCTTCGCTTACAGGGAGCCATTTGCCAACGTCTCCCGTGTGCAGCCAGCCGTCCGCGTCGATCGCCTCGGCCGTCTTCTCAGGATCTTCAAGGTATCCAAGGAAAACGTTTGGTCCTTTGACGCACACCTGCAGCAGCAGAGGCACCAAGAAAAAGTAGTTCCAACTTTGAAGCAAATGTCCAGCTACGCGTTGGGTCATCACAAGTTATCGGTCCTCATTCGCACTTTGATGAATTTCCCATGATTCACAGTGTCATACAGACATTTGATTACTCTGCTGGAATGATGAAGAACTCAAATCAGTCTCTTTAAAATTTTTTTTAAAGAAAATTAAGTGTCAAGTTCTAAACCTGCATATTTTTTTTCTGTTAAGGAAACATAGTATTACAGAATTTTTTAACTCTTCATCGCCAAGTGGCAATATTGAACAATACGTGCATCTGTTTAAATGATGCGAAGCTAACAATAAACCCGATCAAAAGCTAGAACGATGTAAAAACTAATTGTGCTAACTATGGAAGTGTGTTTTTTTGTTGTTGTTGTATTTATTATAGTAAGTTAAACATCATCGTGTTTGGCTACTTTCTCCCAGTGAGTACACATTTATCTTAAATTCATGAAGAGAAAATGACAAAATCTGGTTGAACATCAGCAGTTTACATAGGAAACATGTGACTTTTTCAAACATGCACAAAGTAAGTCTAGTCAGTCACAGTGTTATTTTTATGGAAATTGTATTGTAGTGCTCAATACTGGTGATCTTTATATAGTCTAAACAGATTTGTAAAAAAAAAAAAAAAAATCTGTGTGTTATTTTAGTCAGTTTTATGATGCTTTGCAATATGTACAATTGTAATTAAGATGTAGCCAAATGGTGTTTGGATGTTGACTTCAACACTGTCAGTGAAGTCAGTTTATCATTTCGATTTAGTTCTGAGTGGCACGCAGCAGCTGTGTTGATTCAGACAAAGAAATAATACAAATACACCACCTTGGTTTATACTAATCTCCATGAAGAGCTTCATTATTCAGACACCTGCTGCACAATATTTGATCAGACTACAATAAAAACACAACGATCTCTTCCTGATTAAGCTGTAATGAAAGAGACTGCTCACCTCTCCCTCTCCGTTGGCTGCCAAGTAATTCATTTCTGCTACATCCACCAGTTTAATATAGTTGCAGGGCAGAGGAGGCCCGACGTGACCTGAGGACGCAACGTTTGCAGTGAGTGAACTAAAAACGTCTGGTCCATCCACACACATCCGCTTTGGCAGAAATCTTTGAATGATAGTTTAACATTTACCTGCAGACCAATCCCCGGGCATCGACATGGAGCAACCAGCTGTGCATTCAGTCTGACCGTAGCCTTCATAAAACTGCGCAAAGCATGGATATGAGAAGGGATGTTCACGAGCGAGAGTCGAGGCAAAACGATTCGCGAAATGGTTCACCTGGCAGCCGAGAGCGGCTCGTAGGAACGTGAGGATGGTTGGAGACACTGGAGCTGCTCCTGTGATCATGAGACGCACGCGGCCTCCCAGACTCGCCTGCAGAAAGAAAACAAACAAAAAAACAATGGTTTTCTTCGTGCATCAAAAAACCAACAGGAAATTCATCAGGCTCCTTGTTATGGCACACTGCTCCTCCCCATGGCAGATCTCCATTAAGACCACTAGTGTTTTGCAGGTGGTCTCAGTGTCAGGTTTACCTGGACTTTTTTGAAGATGAGTTTGTCCCACATGCTGTCCTTTCTGACCACTCCACTTTTCAGCTCCGACTCTTTCCTCCTGAAAGCAAAATCAAGCAGCCACCTCTTCAGTGGGGTGTTGGCTTGACCAAATACCTGGAGAGGAATGGAAAAAAAACCAGGCATGAACCATGGCTGTCAGTCAGACACTCAAGAAACCTGAAACGAAGCAGAATCCTCTATTCATCCAGGTTGTGATATGATGAAGGCATAGAAATCTGCTCTCTGACCTTATCAAACATGCGGTTGAGCAGGCGTGGGACGACAGGAAACACTGTTGGCTGCAGAGTTTTCAGATCATCCATCAGGAGTCGAATGTCCCCTTGGAAATAACCGATTCGAGCCCCATGGATGAGGATAACGCCCTGAAGAGAGAAGAGGCTGCTTATTCCAACACCTGATGAAAACTGAAAACAGCCTTCAGTGAGATTTTTTTTTCTCCCACTGCGCCAACATTGTTGTTTTGTTTTTTAATAAGCAATATTTATTTGAATTTCTGTCTTTGGTCTGGAAGCTTGCAAATGCTGCAGCAGGAACTGCGTGTAGATGTGATATATAGCACAATCAGAAAAGGAGGATATCAATGAGCTCACAGTTACATCTGAATCTAATCTGTTCATTTTCAACCGTGACAGAGCACGAGTCCCATATTAAAATATAGAATGATTTCAAACCAGTCTACGTGAAATTGAACAGCAGCATACTAGTGACAGTGTGAACAGATTCAGACCACTGGCGTTTCATCCATAATGGATCTAAAGAACTAATTCCAGTATAATCTACACAGTGGGGTGTGGTCAAACTGAAGCGCTTATCTATTAACATTAGATTTCTTTCTAACAAAATACAAAAAAAAAAAAAACAAGCTCCCAGTCAGATGCCTTCATTTAGAGGTCGAGATCAGATACAACTAAACTACTTCAACTGACAACAAAACAAAAGTCAACTATTCAAGTTTGATGAATACAGGAAAACCTTTAGCAATTTTATAGAAAATTTTGCAATTTTGGCCAGTGTGAGGCACTGTTGTTGCACTAAAAACACAAAGCATCCACAGTTCATAACTTTGCCTCATCATTTAATAATAACCTTCAAATTTTCATTTATCTATAAGTTCTATGAAGTGGAGTTGAACTATTAAGACCTGGAATGACCGATACAATGATCTGACATCAGAGTAATGGTAGATATAAACTCCTGCCAGCCCTGTAATAATATGTGACATTAAATCCAGCTCTAAAGCGAACCAGCGCAGTACACAAGCACTGTGACCCTCCTCAGGTTCTCCATGAGTGGATGCCAGCCCTGCAGATAAATCGTCAGTTTTCAAGGCGATAACGCAATCAAGCGTTGTTTCATACTGCCCTTCAAGCAAGATAAACGTTGGGTATTTTTTAATTAGAAATAGTTGGTTTAAATGTGTAACAAAACCAAGATAAAATTCACAAGAGACATTTATCACAGCAAAACTACCACTTTAATTAATAAAATATATTTATAATCAGGAGCCACAACATTAAGCACACCTGGTACTCGGCTGGACCTGCAGCAGGTCATCCTGACCATGTTTTCATGTCTCACTGCCCACTAAATAACAAGCAGGTCAACCGTGTGCCTAATGTTCTGGCCAGTGAAGTTTTTTTAATCATACAGGCAAGAGTAAGAATGTAATCATGCATTAACTTGTTACGATGCAAAAGTTTTTGTTGATATTTACACACTGTCATGTTTACTGGAGAGTTTCAAATCAAACTTGGTCCTGAAGCTGCAAAAATATACCGCGAGCATCCCATCATGCAAATGCAAGTTGTTTTTTTAAGCACATTCTAAATCACTGCTAACATCAATATACACACATTTCTCATCTGGAGGTTTGTCATTTATCAACAATCTGCTATAGGACGGCTGAGAAATTATCTAAAATCACATGACAGACATTGATTTTCAAGCTTAATCAATTGCATGAATACATGTGAAGGTAATCAAGGCCACAACATACCTGAACAACCCTCTCAAACATGTGAGCTAAGGGGAGATAGGATACATGAATGTCATGGAGGTTCAGCATGCAGTGCACCTGCAGAGGACACACAAAACAAAACACATGCACGTATGCAGGTCAAGCACGGCATACGGTACCTCCACCACCCTCTCAAACATATGGGCCAAAGGGAGGAAGGAGATGAGCACATCTTTAGTGGAGGGCTTCAGTGAGCCCTGGGCGGCGGCAGGAGGAGGAGGAGGAGGAGTGAGGAGGAGGAGTGAGGAGGAGGAGTGAGGAGGGCAGGAGAATACAGGGAGGATCAGAGAGAGTCAACCACAGTCAGAGACGGGGATTTCACACTTCAGACCAAGTCCCATCAAAGAGCTGAACGCTGAACTCACCTTCCATTCACAACTGAAACCTCAGGGATACAAGTGCTAATGTTTCATTACAGATAGCTATGTGTTGCCACAATCTAACAATATGCAATGACTTTTGACACCTAAAAATATATATAATTTCTTCTTTTCCAAACATGTTTGAATCATCAATTCAGACTTTCATCTGTAACAAGTAGCACACAGGGGAGGAGTATTTGTCCAATCCTTAAGTGTTTGCAATCGCTGTCAAAGACTGCTTACATGAAGTCAAATGAAATGAAAGATAAACACATTTTCAGCTGAATAAGGTTGCCTATTAGCTTTTCCATTCATATGAAACACTGAATCAGAAAGATTGTAAACAATATGACTAATAATGATAAGTTTTTTGCTTTTATTCCTTTTTTAATTGTTTTGTTTACCTGTGTTACTCGAATGAATGCTGCAGTGTTGGAGATCACATTTCCATGAGTAAGCATGGCACCTTTTGGGTTTCCTAAAGAGCAAAACAGCTGTCAGTGTGATAAATCAAGTCAAAAAAAACAAATGATCTCTCTAGTTTTATGGTTACCTGTGGTCCCAGAGGTGAAGCAGATGATTGCGAGGTCCTCTGGTTTTGGAGGCTGTAATCAAACCGCAGCAGAGCATGAACTCACTTTTCATATTAAAAAGTACAAAAGGACCTCTGATTGATTGAGCGAAATGTCCACTTTAAAATAGTAAATCTCATTTTAGTAACTTATTGACACGTCTCAGCCTGTCGGATGCTTCTACTCACCAATGGTTTGTGAAGGTTGGCTTTACCCAATGCCTGGAAAAAACAAAAAAAAAAAAAAACAAGCCTCATAATGAGTTTGAATAATCACAACTCACAGCATAAAGCATATGAGACCCACTTTTTAATAAGCTTTCATTAAAATTATATTTTGACTTCAAAAAGAACCAATTTTAAAACTTGTTTTATCTGTTGTTTTGTAACAGATGTAATAAATAAAAATGTCCACAACTCTTCACGCAGACTTCAGATATGGAGGAGTGAAATATGTATTCAGTGCAATAAGCCATCGAAAATGCCAACTCCTATCTTCATCATTTGGACACTGGATCATGAGGAAAATAAAAAGGCTTTCTGGTCCCCAAACGTCAATCACTCATCTTTCTGTGAAGTTTTTTTTCTCACCTCAAATTCCTTCAATTTCAGGATTTCGATGCCGCTCTCTTTGCCCCGGGTCACCAGGTCGTCGTCGATTGCCTCCATGACAACGATGGTCTTCACAGATCGCCCTTGGCCGCTGACGCAGTCCAGGATCATGCGAACCTTTTCAGGCACGTCACAGATCACCGTTGAGATGGAGGCTGAGAAACAGAGCCAGTGTCAATATTCTTTATCTTTCATCTGCATTTGCTGTGTCTGGTCAGTGTCATCACCCCTCACCCTCTTTATTTACCTTTATCGATAATGTAGTTGATGGCCTCTGTGCCGAGTGTGTCGTACAGCGGGACGGCCACCAGGGAGTACGTATAACAAGCCAGCTCTGAAATGGTCCACTGCAGAGATACACGCCAATTTTTATAGTCTGACAATACAGAGCATCATGATTTTCACATTCCTGTTCCGTTGTCACACCTTGGCATGGGCCGATATTAAAACCTTATGTCACTATTATCCTGACCAAAATAATTGTGATTCATGATATTATCACGATAATCATCAAAATATGGTTACAACTTTGAAACCGTCATCAAAACATACAAGAATCACTTCATTTTTTTCTTAGTTCAGGAGCTACATGTAATCCCACAGCAGCCTTTTTATCTGTTAGTTCACTGCTAATCACGCTGACACTCAGTCTTCAGGCTGATCCCAGCAGGTTGTTCACATTTTAGTTTCGTGTTCATGCTTCTCCTTCCACACAACACCAGGTTGGAAAATCCGACTGGGTTGACCTGAAAACACCAGGTGTACATGATGCACCCGGCAAAGAGGTTATAACGGCCACGGGGACGAGCCCCGAGCTGCCATATGGTGACGTTAACTAAATGTTCTTTCAATAACTGGAACGACGCGGCGCAGAGCCACAGACATGAAGAGCGAATGACTCGCAGCTCCACCTGCATGTTTACTTTTCACTGGACAGTGTTACTAATTTTAACCACAGAAGACGGGAAATCATGGATGAGACTAGACTGAAGATCTGCAAAAGTAGCAACTTCTGGCATCATCTTCATCAGACTGTAAGATGTGGTGTCTGCACAGATTAAGAGTATTATAGCTAACTTGGTTTTCTGAGTCACAGTCGGCTGGTATTTCCTGACATTTAGGAAGCTGCATGTTTACTTTCCGTTTGGAGTTTAGACTTGAAGCTCATGTTCCAGCTGTCTGAATGAAGCCAGTGGCAACGTTTTCATGAACTGTTACTAATCTGATTAAAAAGTGCCACTTAACACCTCTATCATAATAAACTGACCTTATCTACTGAAATGCAATTTGTTTCAGTTCAGAATCCTAGTTTAAAGAGTAGATTTTCAATTTGCAATTTGCAAATCTACAAAACGATTGATAAGTTACAAGTCACATTAATTCCTGCTTTCCACAGATTAATTAAGAATTACTCAGGCTACTCTTGTACTGTGTAGTCACAACACAGCGCAATAAATTTGATGGTGATGGCACCTGATAAAAATTACATCTGTTACTGATAAAACAGCTGGAGTGTAATGTTTGTTTTACCTCTGGTCTGTTCTGGGAAAAGATCCCGATGTATTTGTCTCCTGTGTGAGAGTGACCTCTGTGAAGGAGGGCGGAGCCGATGTTCTCCGCTCGGCTCGCCACCTGCACAGAACACGGTTTTAAAGAATGTAAAATGAAGTCAGGCTTAAGTGAATTCATTTTAATGGCTGCAGTCCATGTATCACCTCTCCATACGTCTCCCACTCGTAGGGCTGGTTGGGTTTTCTTGATCCGAGGCAGGGTCCATTATCTGCAAAAGGAAACGAGTGTCATTTTTTTTGCAACCTTCAGTGTCTGCAGCAGCTGTGTGGGACTCCTTCACCCAAAGGACCTGGTCTTCTCAGTTTTGGGGATGAAAATGGTGCCAAGGCAAGAGCATTTTAGCTTAAGAAGCTTAAGATATAAACCTGAAAAATCTTCAGACATTTACAACAGTGTGAATGTTATGGTCGCAAAAGATGCACGCGTTTAATCCTTCGTTGTCTTGGAAACGGAGGACAGGTTTGTGGGCTGCACATGAAAGAGCTGTCAATTTGAAACGGCACTGTTGCGCAGCGAGCGAAGGCATCCTTGTCAAAATGCAACCCAGAAGAGGAAGCGTCTGGGTTGAGACACGGCTACTGAGCTTTGTCTTCGACTGGTACCAGACATGAACTCACTCGATACTCTGAGCCCTCGCTGGAACACCTCATACATCGTGAGCGCATCGCTGTAGTAATGCGTCATGAGTTCGCTGCTGTCATTCAGTACCGACCTTCGTGCACGTTCGCCACCCTGCAAAGAAAAAAAAATAAAAAATAAAAAATAAATAAATGCAATTCACACATTTATTTAGAGACAAATACAATTGGAGGCAACAGTGAATCTCCTGTACTTCTAAAAAAAAAATCATTCCAATCAAATTTGATTGGAAATGAAAAAGAGACTTTACTTACCGGCATTTCGATTGACTGCTGTGTGAGATCACAGGGTGGTTTGAGCGCTTTTGGCCTTGTGGCAAACCAGTAGGTGGTGATGGCAGCGAAGGCCCCCATTCCCATGAGTGCGTTGGTGGGGAAGCCTCGCACGTACTGCCGAACATCATCCAGCTCGGGCATCCGCAGCTGTCTCAGGACTTCCTGAGCCTGCATGGCTGTTCTGCAGTCACCCTGTCAAGAACACAGCGACGGAAACGTATGATGAGGAAACAGTTTTTTTGGTCTCATTTCTTTACTTCTGCATGCGAGTTTCAGTTCCAGGAAAGGTTATAGATTTATTTGTGAAAAACAGACAGCCTCTATAGCTGAGTTCAGCAACGCTCACATTTATAATTAGGTCATGTGAAACTGATGTTTTCAGCTTCCCTCTTTAAACTGACACTTGCATTGCAACTTGAGGGACACACACTGAAACAACATGAATGTGAACAATATGTGTTCATGCTTTACTACTTCAGCAAACCTTCTGCTCTATGAGATGTGCTCATTTAACATCTATTTTACTTTCTTTTTCATTTGATTAAATGTTATAGTTTGGTTTATTTTACAGACCTGATGGATAGTTCATCTTGATCTGTGATTTCTGGAAAACTGACGTTATACTGAGACAGATGCAGTAAATATGAAACTGAAACAAAGCTTTGAGGACCTAAGCACTGACAGCACTGTGTTGTGTTTCTCAAGTCTAGTTCGATATTGCTCATACAGCCTGCGCCGCTTTATCCTTTGTCCTTAACCATTCCGATCATGATCACCTTATGCTTAAAAACATATTAGAGGATATAAATAATTATGCATCTCAGGCAGGTATTCTCTCTTCAACAAAATCCTCACTGATTTCAAGACAATTTAGTCTGACAGACTCCTAAATTACAGAGATTTCAATGAACCATCTTCATGTTGCATACAAACAAGTCCCAAAACATTTTCCTAAGAAGTTCACTGGGACAGAATTTATGCCTTTGTCTGTCTTCATGTCTGTTCTGCGCTGCACTCCATGTGCTGTGTACAAACGGAAGATGTGCGGCCCCATTCAACAGCTGTTCGCCTGAAACAACGATTCAGGAAGGAAATATGACTCCGCACACATTTTCTGGTGGCGAGCCTCCGTGGAGATATGAGGACACGAGCGCAGCCGCAGAGCGCTGAACAGGGAGCCGCTTGTGTGCAAAACGGCGCGCCCGCTCTCTCTTCTGGATGTTTTAGAAATGAGCTCACTGGGCTGAAGCCTCACTTTTCACAGTGTCTGAACATATGGTGACTCTGTTCTGCTGAAATTTTAATACAGCAGAATTAGAGCAAGCGCCACAGACTCTTAATTACATGTTAGATGCAAATTAGATGAGCCTGCAGCCAGAAGAGACTGATTTAAACTCACTGAAGAACGTCGTCTTCTGGCAATTATTTCTAATGACTTCATCTCAGTAGTGGAGTACTTTTATTAATAGGTTTGTCCTGCAACATCTAATGTGCTTCAATCCATTTGACTCATGTTACTTATCAGACTGGACATTCAGGTCAAATCATTTGACCTCTAAGCTAGAAGGTAACAGCTCTGCAGGTAAATGGACAAGTGGGAAGCAAAACAGGGGTAACAATTGACTTCTCACCTACTTCTATTATTACCCCGGGGCTCATGACGAATGGGACTCAGGCCAAGTGGGGCAAAGATCCCAAGAAAATCTGACACACAAGCTACTTACATGTCACTGACTTACGACCTACAGACAGTAACCTGTGCTTCGGGGATGTTGCACGCCAAACTATACCATCAAGGCAATTCATCACAGGCAGAATTCAATAAAGCCATTCAGCTAGGCGTAACCTCCAGTAAGAAAAAGAGACAGAGAGAGAGAAAGAAAAAAAAAGCACCCGAGAAAAACCCCCAAGCACGTTACCCATCAATTTGACACCGAATCTCACAGAGCCCCTCTGAGTCTACTAGGAATCACTACAAACACAAATAGAGCAGAGCAGAGCAGTGATCTCTCCAGCGAAACCTCGGCTACATGACAGTCCTAAATGCAGCTAAAAAACAGTTCTGGAAGTTCAGCAACAACTACAATCAGAATGGAACTAAACCATTCTCAATACTCACAGCGTGCGTTCACAAAGAAAGGTCGAGGCTATGTCCGATCTGCAGCAGTGTGGTTATCTGAAAGGCCTGCTGCAGCCGCAGTTGCTATTAGAAGGACTCACACTGACCTCTAATAGACCTCTGAGGTTCTCACAACTATGAATAGCAGAAACACGCCCCGTTCAAACAGAAACACAGACGCATGAGACATGACCGGCCACTCACTGGAGCACAGTTCAAGCAACAGGTTGTCAAACTCACAAGACAGACCTTTTGATCTGTAAAATACAATTCTCAACACTTTTCTGTTACACATTACTCTAAGAGCATAGGTTACACTCTTTGCATAACACAGCACATTTCAAAAGTTGGGGATCTTATTTATTTTTCTGCAAAACTGCCTGTTTCAAAAGTGCCCGACTTCATTCCACATCATTGATCTCCTCAATCTCTGTGCCACTTTTAAACAATTCCACCACCTTCTGAGTCACCACATTTTCTTCTGCTCGGCTGTTATCAGACTCATCATAGGCTAGTTTCAACCTGTTTGAGCTTTCTGAGCTCTAACAGGACAGTTTCCATCAGTTCATGCCACAACTTTCTGTCAAGGGGCACAACAACATATTGTCTCAGTGCCCAGTTCATGCATTAGTCACTTCTTGAAGTAAGTAGGATTAACAGCCAAAAACGCAAAAAAAAAAAAAAAAACCCTAATAAATAAATACAAAATAGTTTTACAGTGTGAAAAACATTGTACTTCAAATGTGGCGGTGGCCCCTTCCCCCACGTTTACAACAAACAGAGGCAGCAGACCTTAGATAACCTTAACACAGTGAAGTCAAACAGTAGACAATCACGCTGACCAATAGCAGCATAAAAAAGGAGCCTTCACGACATAAACAATCGGTGGTTTTTACAGACACTATAGATTTTCAAAATGAACTTAAAAGTTTCACAGATCAGATTCGATTAGTTATTGTTCTGTTAGTCCCACAGCGGAGACATTTCTGACGCTGCAGCGGCTGGTCCCAGGCCCAAGGTTAGAGATCACTGATCGAAGTGATTCAAACATTTCAAGTCATGTTTACTCAGGAGGGAACAATCAATGCTTATCAAGCTCTTATCTGGACCTGATGTGTCGTTTTTGTGTTGCCGAGCATACAGAAGGGCAAAACAAAGGATCAACCAACAATTACAACAAAGCCTGTTGTTTCTTACGTAACAGTTTTATTGACATTACACCAGAACCTTGTTATTTGAACTAACATGAAAGAGAATATGTGAGCACAAACACGGACTCACTTGACAAACAGTCATGCATGTGTGCAGATTCCTTCCAATCTAAGCTGAATAAATTATTATTTGCAGTTCCTCAAGTGAACAACGTGTCATCAGCTGTGACTGTTGACAACAAACAGATCTTTGTGGATCATCAGGGACACTGGTGCCGAGGGAGAAATGGGATGATATTTAATTTTGGTTTCATAGCTAATGCCACATGGCCATATTTCTAAGTCTTGGTTCTTGGTTCTCAACTTTCTTTTCCTGGAAATGGCCTCTAAGCAAGGCAGTGGACCCTCCCTCTTTCTTGACTTAATAAAACATTACAGTGAAGCCGAACAGAGCTGGAAATAGTCACAGACTTCAATTTACAAACTCTCAAGCCTTCAACATAAAAGCAATCCTCGGGTTCCCACCTCTGGAGTCAAAATGTCCAATGTGCAACCCTCAACTTGACAAAATCTCAGCAGGCAACCTCCTGTCACCCTCTATGACCTCTGGCATACCCCGAAGGGAATCTGGCAGCCCAGGTCCAGCCAGGTACAGAACGATGACATTTCAAGGCTACAGAAACACTATTATATCACACTGATTTAGAAACCAACCTTTCCACTCAACAGGTTGTTGTCACAGCAGAATAGTTCCTGGACTTGGTTGGATTGAGCTGGGAAAGACAAAAACTGTCACACCTTCGGCTCGGTTCACTTTCTCATTGCACTTTTGAAAAAGGGCCAAACAGTTACGACAAGGTCATGTAGAGTACTTGGATCAGCTGCTCGTTTGGGTCACTCACCCATACAAACAGTGAACAGGAATTAAAAAAAAAAAGCTCAAGGTGGAAGACAGTCAGGCTCAGTGATTGGCCAGGACCGAAAAAAGGAAACCCATTCGGATCGGCACACTTCACCTCCACATCATCTCTTTATTACTCCACATCTGCTCATGAGACATTTCCCTCTCCTTTCCATGGGATTTCCTCGGCTTCCTCAGGCTCTTGAGCACTCTCTTTGGTCCACCTCCTGTATTTGCTACCCCAGCATTTCCTTCTGGAAATGAACTGCACCAGGGTTCACTTGCGAGAGAACCGAGAACTTTGCATCACATTTTTGCTTGTCATTTCAAAAAATGAAACAAAGTATGCAAGAAAGTGAAATCTGGTGTGCTTGAAGCAGACCAAACAGCGCACGTATGAAGGGGTCTTGAATCAGTTGTTCCATGACACAGCAGCTCATTCTGTCTGAATTGATTTCTGATGAACATTTCATATAAAATTTGTTGTCAACTGCCTAAATAGTTCATTAAACATTTCTGCAGACCTCGATTTTGTTGGATAACTTTGACAAAAAAAAATCAAAAAGAGTTTTTGAATAGCGTGAATTCTTATTTGTAAGAATAAGAATTTTCTGTCAGACAGTCAGTAGCAGGCACATGCCATTGGTGTCATGCTTGGCTAAGAGTTGTTTGAGGCAAAAGGTACCCCACTCTACCCCCTCCCTCACCCACCTCCACTCTCCATACTTGGCCTGCGAGGATGACGAGCCAATGGCAGAGCCAGCTCGCCAGTCACCCCACACCCCGACACACAAACACAAGACACTGGAAAAAGAGGTGGAGAGGGCAGCAGGTTCGTTTGACACATAGCAGATCACGAAGATGAGCTCGCAGCTGGTGGCAGCTCCACAGCAGACTACAAATGCAGCGTTACAGTACAAGAGTCGCGCAGCACACACTCAGGAAGTTACAAATAAAAACGCACTTGGTTTCTTCTCAAACACTGTAGTTCCTCCTGGTGCAGTGGTGCATTTACAGTGAAGAGACACCAAGCTGCCGGTCTGCACAGCCGTCAAAAGTCTAGACTATTTAAGATCACTATTTCAATCTTATGAATGATGCATTAATATGTGATGCATTTAAATACACAAAGTCTAATTCAATTTTACTTTTACACACAGGAAGCTACTATAAAAATCTTAATATAATTTGAAATTATGTCCCTTGTCTTGTTAGGGTCACTGTTGATCCGGTTAGAAAATAAGATTATAAAGTAACAATTATAACAAAAACTGAAATCATGAGTGCACTGTCAGCCAACACAGAAACCAGCTCCTATCCAACCCATGTGAGATTTAAGTTATTCTCATGTTGCCTAGTTTTCCTTGCTCAAAAACGAAAAAAAATACTGCCATGTCCAGATATGTGAAGTCAATGCAGTGAAATGCTGGTGACTTGTTGGGTGCACATCTCCAGTTTGCAGTCTGGATAAATTACACTTACGGTGGGCCGAGCTCTGGATAGTAATTTTGGTGAAAATGAGGAAAAGGACACAGGGTAGTATAGCGTTATGGATGAACATGTTTCTGGGAAGAAGAAAAAGACACATCTGATAAATGTGATGAGTCAGCCAAAAGTTATCATGGAAACTACTGACTCAGGAAATCTTTGGGAGGGAAGGTGACAGCTTTTCCCAGTTTTACTTTTTTATCTTTTAATTTTGAGGAGGAATCAACTTGTTAAAAAAAAAACTTTCAATAAAAAATACAGATGTGTGTCTGAATTTACTGAAATGCACTGGAGACAAATAGATAAAACGCTACCATTAAAAGACGCTTCACGCTCTGAAGGGACTCATCCTCTCACAGCGTGACACTCTTTACTTCAGATGTATCAGCAACTTTATATCGGATGAAATAAATATTGTTCCTTCTCACATTCATAAAAGAGCAGGTCTCATGATGAATTCATGAGATGCCCAGATATCTCACACATTTCCTCACTTTCGAGCAGACAGAGCCGAGCAGGAGGAACACTGTGTCACTGTGTTTCGTCAGCAGTTTCGGCCGTTAATGTAAATAAAGTCCTTTTGTCTCCCGTTGAATAAAATCAATAGGCCACTGTTTCACTAATGGACACAAGCTTGTAAAAGTACATTTGTCTAAACTTATTATGGTAAACCACATATTTGTCATGACAAGAGATAAGTTTTAAACAGGATTATCAACTTATGTCACGAGACAATTTATTTGTTAATAGTGTACATGTATTAACATAAATGTAACTTTTCCGCTGTTTTCAGAAGTAAATAAAATGGACAATAAGGAAATGTGACTGGAAATGGACCATTTTAATCTTAATTTGGAATGTTGTAAGATTTTAGGACAAATGGTGGATTATTGTACAACCGTTTCATTTTCATGAAAGCATCACTAAACTGGTCAAAGAACAAAAAGATAAGAGACAGAATAGAGCGATTACATCAGGTCAGTGCGATTGTGAAGAAAGCTGCAGGCTTAATAATTACATCAGCAAACCATCGTATCTCTGTTAGCGTCTTAAGAAAAATAGTGGAAGACTTAAAAAAGAGAAGCACATTTTGCTTTTAAACAAACGTACGACACTGCAATGGATGACTCCATATAAAAATAAAACCACGTCATTTTGACAAGGAACTTTTTGACACTTGATGTTACACCTACCATTTCTCCTCCATCTTTTTAGCTCACTCAAGATGAAAGCTTTAACAGCCTGAAACAAAATCTGCTCTCACACGCTTGGTGTCTGACTTCTCTGTCACTCTGACGTATTGAGACATACCATAACAGACAGAAACTAGTTCAAACTAGCCCACAGTCAGCTATAGGAATCACTGCACAGCAGTTTACCACAAACTGTGAGAAGCAAAATATTGACATGTGAGAATCATGTGTTATTGACTTGTTGATGCGTGTTGTTGGATCTGCTCCCAAAACTCCCAACTCAGAAGCTTCACAAATAGTAAAGACTGTCTCGAGGGAATGAGTTCAACAGGCAGATCCGTCAATATATCCGTGCATAAAAGCTTTTGAACAAAGGGATGTATCATATAACAGGAGAGCTGAGGCGACTGACTAACCAGTTCTTCTTGACTGGATCGGTAAAGGCCACTATAATGTTAAGTTGTGTAAAGCTGAGCCTGCTCAGAGGATATGTGCTGAAGACGTCTGACAGGCTAACGCTCAGCAACAAGTCGGCGAGAAACAAGGTGAAGGCTGTTTTGTCATTACGCAACTGCTGGATGATTGCTGAGGCCGTTTGGCTTCAGTGGGTTTCAACCCCCCGAATGACTCATGTCCATCCTCCTCCAGTCACATTCAGCTCCTGGTTTTAGGACACACGAGCTGACCTTGCACAAGACAGGCACGCTCAAGACTGCAGGTCCTGACCCACCAACTGAAAACTCACACTGCCGGTCACATGGGCATGCAGTGGAGCACTCTGCAGGGCGAAAATGGGGGAGGTGAATTTATGAAGTGGAACAAAGGCCGCACACTCCTATACCAACAACCAACATAACACATCAGGGTATGGAACCTTAACAATGCAGGCCAAAGGGCACTCCAATGCTTCTGTGTGGACAGCAGATTGTGTCCTTCCTCAGCGGTGAATGAATCGCACAAGACTCAGGGTCAGTATTTCAGTGTTGTATAACGGAATAGTGTCTGATTTTTTTTCCACATTAGATTTTTTTAACAAAGCAAGTAACAGGAAAAACTTGTGTCTTTGGTATGTCATAAATTAACAATTTGGCTAAAATGCACATCTGTGTGCTCAGTGTGAGATGACAGCAAAATACAAGTACGTCATAACTTTTTCAAGGATAAAGCTATTAGAAAAAACACACAACTTAAAAATAACGCTTCAGATTATATAAAACAAGTTGAATGACAAGGTCATGAATATCAGTGGAGGAGTGAATGAAATTAAATAAGTGAAAAACAGACAATGAACAAGAAGTTATTGCACAAGGTCATCTTCCATGTGAAATGTAGTATTTTAAGAGTTAGTTTGCTAGTTTAATTAAAAATGGAACAGGGATTTCTCTTGGTGCTTTTCCAGTGATTAGACAGTTCCTTTACCCAGCTTTACACTGACAAGGGGAGATGTGGGATAAAAACCTGCAACCTTGCGATTAAAAAACAATCCACTCTTGATGTGCTTCCGGGTTGAGTAGTGCCATGCGTGGACGCACGCCTCTGAGCTACTCCCCAGAACAGTTTATTTTTATACATCCTCTACCTTCTGAGCTACACTATATCACATTTTGCCGAAACCAGATCCTTTGCTTGTTCTCTGCTCAAGATGTGGCGATCAGCCAGCGAAGAAAGAGTGCAACTGCACCAGGCCCAAAGGCTAAAGCTGAGCGAGTCGGAGGCCAACCCAACACACTATGGCTGAGCTACTCCAGAAGACATTGGGACTGGAGAAAGAAGCGTTACTCAACCGATGCCATCAGACTTTACGTGAACGGCCCCAGGATGACCAGCCGCCCCGCGCCTTCGTGATGACGTGTCACTGTTTTTGAGAGGGGGGCGAGATCTTTCGAAAGGCAGCTGCGGTTAACGAGAGAGTGACACCAGAAGAGGGCGAGATCTGGATCTTCGCTGATGACACTCAAGCTGTAGTTCACTGGAGAGCAGCCTTCAGGACTAGAAAACAATCAAATGAGGCCTGTGGTGCCCTGCAGTCCTACATATCACAACCACGGATGGGAGGCGACAGTTTTTCAGACCCACAAGAGGCCAAAAACTTTGTCACAAGAAACAATATCAAGGCTACATGAAGTAGATGCATTTAGCGGGTAAGCTGGTTAACAGCCAAGTGGGCACACTTTCAAGGAGCACGTTTTAAAATCCAGCCTAATTAGCAATTTGAAAATGGGACTGTTACTACATCAAGTGCAAGGAACTGTTTAATATAACACCTACAAGATTTCATTGAGTTATATTAGGTTTACATATACTGTCGGAAATTAGTGATTAATTATTTAAACTTTTTCACAGATGTGTCACAGAAAGATAGCACCTGTTTGCTGCTACACTTGTGATAGCTTCAGCTCGGGTATCGCTTACAAGCAACCAGTCTAACTCCCTGGTGGTATCTGCTTCTCTCCTTGCCCACTGACTTATTCTTTTTAAGCGAAAGGACAGGAAGCCACCTTTCACATGGCCGGGGGATCAGCGACGTAACATCACATTTAGAGGAGCTAAGACATTGTAGTCAGGGCTCCATAGTAAAATACTACAAGGTGTGGCAAACTTTCTTTGATTACTTAAATAGCTTTCCTGGTACTAGCGTGACTGATTAGAGTTTAAACACCCCACCCGACAATACTCCACCCCTCTTTCTTTTCTTTATTAATCTTTTTTAATGTTATTCATGGCTCTGCTGGTGTTGTTTTGGTTTGGGTGTTCATGAGCATTTGGATTGTTGCCGTCTATCAGTTCTTTAATGACTTGGGATATAATTCCTGTTTCTTTATACTAATGTACCACATGACAGAATTATGGACTTCTTGTAAAATTCAATTAAAAAAACTGTTGAAAAAAAACCCAATCCACTCTTGCCAACTGACCCAGTGTTTTCAAATCATGATTGATTTCAATCTGAATAAATGGATCAGCAATGTATGGACAAGACCATTCCCTGCTGCACTTAGATTTCCTTGGCTTTGTCTTTGAGACAAATAAGGCACTGCCTGGATTCCTAAACAAAAATAAAGAGAGAAACCACTACTGACTGTGATGTCTGTGACAAAGAGAATAGGAGCCACTGAATGTGAACATGATGGTACAGTCAGCAGAGCGAACACATATTCCCTGTCCTCGGCCCCATTTAAGAAAAACGCTTGCCATTGTCAATAGATGTAAGAGAAATAGGCATAGTGAATGTCTAAATCCATAACGTGATTATATAGAGAAATATTTTGATATTTACTATAAATATTGTTCAAAATAACTTTATCACAATATATTTTCAAAAATCTGATCAAATATAATATACTGTGATACATAAATGCCAGATTCTTGGCTAAACACAGCTTCAATCAGACCGCTACTTCTAAATTAGGCTGTCGTCAAAAAAAAAACTTGCTAAACACAATGCTGTGATTCAACTTTGGTTTATAGAGTAATCCTTGCAGTTCCACCAGAATGCACCCGTCACACATTTGGCAGTGCAGCATTGATTTTCAGGAGCAGGATGAGTCTGAGGAGTAGTTTCAGTGTTAGACCAGTGGGGCAGGATATTAAATGAAAAGGTACAGGCCTGTGTATTTGGTGATATGAGAGACAGACTGAGTCATGATGGCAGCTTTGGATGGCGTCTTTTTAAACTCTTTTTTTTTTCCAAGACTGAGAAATTTTTCCCCAATATTTTCCCTTAACAGTATTCTTAATAATTCATCTCTCTTGTATACCCCCACAGAAGTGCAATCATTTCATGCTTGTTAAACACATTTCCTTAATTGGTTGCACTCACATCAATCTTTTAAAAACACTTCCATCATTTCACATCAGCTGATCGGGAAAATTTCTTCTGAAATCTAAAATCACATGCCCCAAGCTGACAGTCCTGTTTCAGAATGTCATACATACCGTCTGACTGTTGTGTCAACGGAAGTTAGCTCAATCCGCCCTGCCTGCAGGCGCCCATAACAGGCAGAAAAGCTGATGCTGGTTTTCTCAAAGCGAGAGTACAGAGATGAAGGGGCAGCGATCTGCTCCAGAATCACAGATCCACAAACTCTCTCTGTTTGCCCCAATGAAAGCTGCTCCTATACTCCCCAGGGCAAAAACACTTGATTCTATCAGCATGGTAAGTTAAATGTCCCTACTGCAACGGCTCATGTGATTGCAGTGTGTGGTCAAAACAGTATTACCTAGTGTTTTGAAAATGTGGTCTGAAAAGGAGGAAAACGACAGACGCTGTCTCCGGTCACATTCCACAGATTCCTGTGAGAGGAAGTTTGCAATAAAACGCCTTCAGTACCACCAAGTACACTGCTGATCTGCACCAACTCCTGTACTGTATGCCAATGACCAGCAAAATGTCATTCATGAACTACAGTGCTAAAAACATCAAGTCAACTGGAAAAGTCAGGGAATCTAAGTGGGAGCAACAGAAATGTTCAATCATGACACTCAAGCACATGTTTTTTTACTTTCAGGTTCCAACCACCAAAACACTGTCAGTACTTTTCCTATTTGCTTTGCTTTCTTGTCTGTTTTGTTAGTAAGTAAATAGATGCATTGGATGTGAGTAACTGCTGTCTCTCTGACATTTGCATGAAGACTTACAGACCAGTTTGTCTACCAGTTTAACATAAACATGGTCAACTCAGCTTTCATGTTCATTCAGAAAAGAAACAATGAGTAAGAGTTCTAGTGACAAGATGACAAATTGAGACTGACTGAATACTGCTTCAGTTGCCACCTGCATGAAATAGCTCAAGAGAAGCACATTTTGTGGTCAACATCCACATCTGTTTTGTGAGTGAGCATTTTGGCTCCATCTGATTGGTCAAATATGTTGATATCACAGTAACAGTAAATTTGCTGTACATTGTGCAGCCCTACAGGACAAGCTGATTGTCGATCATAGGGCAAACACAGACAACCAGCTTTTTATATTGCCCTACCAAGACTACACACATTAAAAAAAAAAAGGTTTCACTGCAATCATAGCATATGTGGACAAATCTCCTGACAATTTCGAAACCTTGCCTCTATCTATTATTTATTTAAGTACAACATGTAGGCTGCCTGTTGCAGCTTAATGGCAATATCTCAGCTCAAGTTTATCCCAATCACATGCACTTCCAGTATACAACCAGTATAGCTATCACCATTTAATCAGAAGAAAACATGAATTAACTGATTGGAATATAAAATCCTAACAACTGGACCTTCAAATCCTAACATTTTATGATCTGAAAATCATCAGAGTGAACACTGTGAATGCATTTTCTCAACGTTATGTTATATCAGTGTATGAAACGCTGTGTTTTCAAAGGACACTGCACGATGGATTAATTTCTTGGTTGAGATCGACAATGTCCCAATATCACTTCTGGTTGCTTGGCAACAGAGAAGACATAGCACAACGTCATAACACAGCAAGTTGCAGTTGTTTTCTTTTTCTTTAATTATATAGATAATGTTATCAAAACATTTTTATAAACAAAAACAAGTTTCAAAGTTCTGTGACGTCAGCATCAGAATCTCAAAAAGGTTCAGGGTCAGGTAGAATCGTGGTGACGTCACTCTGCATGAAGATAAGAAAGACGGCGCGTGATGATATACTGGATGAGTAAGGGAACAAGAAATGCATTCTATGTAGTGATGAACGAGTTTAGACATGGAAAAAAAGGGAGGAGTTATGATTTGGGGTTACCAGGTCAGACACACACAGACGCACGCGCGCGCACACATACACACACTTATAAATGATGTGGCGGGATGCCACGACTTGCACTAGTAGATAATGGCTACATTGTTCCTCTTTTACACTCCTTACAATTTTAATTCATTAACTAACAAAGGCGTCTGTGTGGAAAACAGCTCGACGAAAAGTGGAGAGAGCGAGAAGGAGAGAGATTAAAGAAAAAAAGTTTGGAAACAAAGAAATTTGACCTCATCATTATCAAGCTACGTGTCCATATCTATTTTTATTAAGGAGAGAGCTCCACAGATGCACCACTTCCTCCGTCACATTACCAGCCATTAAAAAAATTCAAAGATAACCCTACCTTCATGTAGTACACAGATTTCACACGGTCTCTAATGCTGCTGTGAACATCACGACATAAACATTAATGAAGTTGTTTTGAGGTGAGGAGAAACAAAACGTGGCTCGGTTCTGCTCCATTTAAGGAAACGATAAAAACAGCATTTCAGTGGCTCACATCCTGCTTCAACTTCTGCAAAAATAACGCCGTGTCTCTGTCTATGCCAAGCTACGCTCACACATGCGAATTTAAGGGCGGTAAATGTTGCCACTGACCTGTTTGCAGCAGCAGACTTTAACCTGATTCTTGAAGCAACAGAGGAGCAGCAGTGGCGGCGATGGACTACATGTTATTTAGCTGCCGCGGCGCTCAGCCAATCAGAGCGCGCCTCACATGTTGTTTCCAGACAAAGTTTGAGAGGTGCTCAGTGATTGGTCGACGTGTCGTGACAACATACTTCCTATGTGCACAAAATCAGGTTCATCTTGAAGTGCAGAGGTGTAACCGGACAGCAACTGTTCTACCTATTTGTACTGCTTGTATTTACTTTACATTTTAGACTTTAATTACTATGTATGTTCAGCATACCAACATGTTTTTTTTTTTTTTTTGGGGGGGGAGGGCAGCATTAATTACAAAAGAATAGACAAGACAAAGACAAAGACACTTACATATAATATTTACACAAATAAGTCAAAATTAAAAAGAAATATCAATATCAGACACATAACTAACTGCATATTTGCAAGTTACATATTTACATAATTTAATATAGATATATGTAGTGTGTCTGAGCCTTGTGGTGATGGGTTTGAGGGTGGAGAGAGGGAGGTAGAACTTTGAGGTGTGATTGGAATTCATTGATGAGGTCTGTTCAGGACGGAAATAAAACTGTGCCTGTGGCAAGAGGGTTTTGTCCTGATGGAACTTAGAGTAAATTTAAAGTTACAGTTGCTGTAGTTGCACTAATGCAACAGAAATATGCCATACATGCCTTTAGATTTGTTCACAATTATTTCTTCTTCACTCCTTTTCCTGGAGAATCCAATTGAAATATATCACATAGGTATGTTGAAAAAATCCAACTTGCCTGAGGATAAGAAAAGGCAAAAAAGCATAGTCTTCTCAAGTGAAATGATAGCATGAAAAAAGGCCCATGAAAATGCATTTTTTCTATGCCTGATTTCTAAGACCAAGAGAAACATTTTCTAAACTGTAAAATGTTAAAAGTGACAAGGAACAAGAAATACAAGCCAAAAGAATGGAAAAAAATCTATTTGTTTTACAGTAATCTACTGCATCATTTACTGTAATTAAGACATCTATTTTTGTCTCTTTAGGAAAACATAAATTAAAAAAAAATCATGCAAAGTAGAGAAAAGAAAAGTACTCTTTCAGTTTTCACCAGAGATCTGGAAATTCCAGTCTATTTCTCATGTCAACAAAATGAGCATGGTCGAAATAAAACTGCTGAGACACACAACAGTCTGGAAAGCTGCTGAAGACTAGAGCGTACACTCTGTATCTCTGTATACACTGAACTGATGAGGGCTCAGCGGGCAAAGGCCAAGCAGATATCACCACTGAATACCTCATTTAATCATCAGTCTCAAGGGCCAAATGTGGCCTCTGTGGATTAAAAATGTATTATTCTAATTATTAATCACGTATACATGGTGCTAACAATACAAGCTTCACTATAGAGTTAAAACATACTTTAACATGGATGCAAATAACGTGGAACATAATCAAGGTAAACATGTAAAAATATGAAAATATAATGATGTGTAATGTCTGCTATAATAATGATTGTTGGTGTGATACAATTGAAACAAGTGGAAAGAGGAACATTACTAGAAGGACAGTGTATTGATCACAACGAATTAGCTACTTGGTTCTAGAACCAGTAGGGAGTCATATCTTTCTCAGTATGCCTCCATGTTTAGATTATTCAACATGCACCACCATAGTTGGTTTCATTTCCAACAATGATGAGACCTGCTGCAGAGGAGAAGTCCAGCACCTCACACAGTGGAGCTCCAGGAACAACCTGACGCTGAACACTGGAAAATCAGAGGAGGTCACAGTGAACTACAGGAGGTCCAAAGACTGAACACGCTCCTCTCAGTGTACATGGGGAGGAGGTGGAGCGTGTGGATGGTATAAAGTTCCCAGGCATCCACATCTCCTCTGACCTCTCCTGGATCCTGGACTGTGAACACTTCACACCTGGTGAAGAATGCCCAACAACGGCTCTTCTTTCTCAGGAAGCTGAAGCAGGCTGGACTCTCTTCCCAGCTGCTCACAAACGTTTACAGAGCGACCGTTGAGAGGGCAACCCGTGTCTCAGCATGACATTGTGGGACAGAAAGAACACAAGGATATAGCACAGGGGATTGTGGGACGTCACACATCCTGGAAACACACGGTTTGCACTGCTTACATCAGGAGAACAGTACGGAAACATTCAGACCAGAACCAACAGACTCAGAAACAGCTTTTTTCCAGTGCTGTGTGAGCCATCACCCCCCTGCAGTGATACTTTCATCCATGGTCCACAAGTGTTTCATTATTATTTATTGATAAGTATTCTTTTAAAGTGTTTTTGATATTGACATGTGTGAGTGTGCCTTTAAACTGGGGGTGTGCAAAATGTTGTTATATTTTCATAATGACAATAAAACTGTCAGCTCAGCTTAACTTCAGCTGCTGATCAGAGACGTAACACCATATCCAGACGAGCCAAGATATCATAGTCAGGGCTGCAAAGCAAAATACTACATTAAGGTGTGGCAACCCTTTCTTGATTACTAAAATAGTCTTCCTGGAACTACTGGGACTAATGAGAGTTTAAATACCTCACGCCACCCTACTCCACCCTCATTCTTTTCTTTTCTTTATTGATCTTTTTTAACATTGTCATTCACAGCTCTGCCTGTGCTGTTTGGGTTTCAGCATTCTTCAGTATTAGGAGTGTTTTTTTACCGCTGTCTATCATGTCTTCAATAGCTTGAGTTGAAATTCCTGTTTATGATGTACCACACAAAAGAAGGACTTTTTGTAAAATTAAAAAAAAAAAAAAAAACATTTGAAAGAAAAAACGAATAATGAGTGTTGGTGTAATGCAACCCAGTGGAAAGAGGAACATCAATAGAAGAGCAACGTATTGATCACAATAAATCATCTACTTGATTCCAGAACCAGCAGGAAGTCATTTTTCTCACTACATGCTCTCTACATGTAGTGTGTTCAACAGCTTAATTCTATACAATCTAGGTGATGTGTAATGATAATATGTTACGCTTTTATTCCTGATGTTTCTTACTAGAACCAGCCACAGTTTTTACTTATTTATCATGTTCAATCTGAACATTCAGGTCCTTTGGCCAGATTGTTTGGAAGTGTCCAGAATCTTTACTCATGTTAAAAGTTCAACATTTTTCAGGTTGGAGCTTCAGTTAATTTGTAATATTATGATCAAAAACATTTTATGGCTTTTACAAGGTGCAGATTCTCATCTGCAAATGTTTCCTAAATTACTTTTACAAACTTGGTCAAATCACTCCAGAAGTTTATCATATGAAAGGAACAAACCATCCTCAAAAAGTCACCAACTGATTTTTTTTTTTTTTTGTGATCAATATTTTTCCGTGAGTCTTTGATTGTTTTATAAAATTACCAGACAGATTTATTTTCAATCAAAGCTGCTGGAACCTCTGTGGCTTTTCAATATTTTGCTATTTTAGCTGCTTCAGATGCAAAGTATTATAATTTTAAATCTGGGAGGCCCACTCTCCCTGTGAGAGCACCACATACTCAGTTTAATTCTGTTGTTGTTGTCATCTCACCACAGAAAATCTAACTATCATCATATTGAAATGGAGTGGGAGCATCATTGTCACATAACTGAGTGATCATTTCTTCTGCATTACATTTTTCAGTCATGAATGAAAAGTGCGTTTTGGAGAGGAGCATTTCCTTTGAATAATCATAGTAAATAGAATAATGTACAATTTTGAGAATGATTGTATTGTGTCTATCAGGCATGGTAGAGATGTTACTGGGTTTTAGACAACAGCTAATATATCATCTGTACAGGTGTATAGATATAGCTTGTGTTTATTATCTCGTCCTTTCTCTCCACTAACCTAGTCTACAGCATGGATGAGTATGGCTACCAGATGAATTAAAAGACCAAGCTACATGTCTCAAAATTAAGTTTGGCAAATCAACATGTGTGTATCAGGTGTCTTCAGTATGGGATAAGTTTACTGATGCAACAGCAGTATATTTATATCTAAATGATGTTAAAATGTCTGAAAGATGACAAGTTCAAAATAAGGTATATATTTGCATATCTGGGGATGAGATTAAATCAATTCATGAAAAATCTCATAGCATCAAAAAGACAAAAATTCAGATTATCAAACATGTTGGAGGCACTGTCGTGCTGTTATGCTGCATTGCTGGTTCAGGTACTAAATGGCATGCATCAAGATGATGCATTTTAAAAATGGTAAAATGTAATCATAGTTCTCCAACAAAACAGAAAGTCATTCCTCAGAGCGAGGCACTGTGATTTGTTGAGTTTATAGATAACTGCCTGCATCCATCCATCCATCCATCCACCCATCCATCTATTCTATTCGTTTCTATCTCAACATGTTCAGTGTTGTGGGGTGCCTGAGTCAATCCCAGCTAGGGTGAAGGCAGGGTACACCCTGGACAGGTTCACGTATAACTTGAAGGGGAAAAAGTCTGTGCATTAAGGTGAAGTCCTGGAAATCAAAATTCTTCTTTGTTTTCACGCTATATTTACCAAAGCTAAAAACTGTTAAAAAAAAAAAAAAATGTAGAAACAACATTTTCATCAGAGTTGACACAGATTTTTTTTTTCATATCAAAGTTATGATGAAATGGATTTTTATTCATGTAAAACAACTCTGGGGCAGCTGGTTAAAGATATCACTTGTTAAAATAACTTACAGTAATTGTTGTACAAACACCAATACACTAAAACTGATTGTACATCTAAAGGTTCATCCACGCTGACAAGACAACAAATACACCAATACTTAAACTGTAACAAATGACAAAAATGTATGTGTCATGAAAACACTGTAGGGGATTAAAAAATAAAATGCGTAAAGGTATTCAGAACAAATCTCAATGGTGAACAAACAAGTGTAGACGTCTCTCTTTCAAAATATGCCACAAGAGGGCGTACTTGTACAACGAAAGAAGATAGTTTAATCTTTAAAAACCGACTTTCTAGTTCAAAAAGTGACGGCATCTGTTCGTATAACAGAACTATTTGATCTTCATCCCTCAGCAATAATCCATGCATGTGTTGAATCATTTGCAATGATTTATTTTAAACTTATTACACACAAATAATCACCGTCGTGGATTGTCCCCTCAGTGGGACCCGTGTGAACTGCTGCAGTTCCGGCTGAGGGGGGCGCACCAAGCCAAAGGATTGTGCCGGGGACCCTCAGAGGTCACCACGGGTCAGGGCGCAGCGCCTGACAACACGCAGCCCTCCGCTGCTGCTGCGGCGCGTTTTCAGCGACTTGTTTATGTTTTCTGTAACAAACTTGTGCTGTTTTTTAAAAAGGTGCTACTGAATATTTCAATTAAGCATGTTCACCAGTTGTAACACTGTTAATTGCTGCCCATGACAAAAAAATAAATAAAAAGAAAGTGCATCGGAATGATTCAAACAAGTTGGAAGAATGGAATTGCAAATTATGCAAATATTTGCACAATGTTAGTTTTAGGACACAATATTGATTTTCTGAGAACAGTGAGAGTCTGTGCAGCATGAAAGTCTTGAATATCATGGATAGTATTTGAATGTTTTCATGTACAAAACAGACTGGAGTGGTTTAACCACCTAATTTATTGATGTTTGTTTGTTGTTGTTGTTTTTTTCTTTCTTTTTCTTTTGGAATTTTCCACCTTTGTACGCCAAGAATGTAACATCGTATTGTTACAGAGCTTATTGTTCATTAAAGTTATATCTTTCATTCGGTCATATATTTTCTGTACATAAGGTGTATTTACAGGTCATTACAGTCAATATGAGGGAGCTGTTTTAATTCCATTGCGTTGCCAGGAATATTTACATTTGTGCTGCACCTTGCTCACCTATATTCAGCTTCAACACCCATAAATGGCATGCAAAGCAATGCAGTTTTATTCGTTTGATTTTTATTCAGCATTTTGACATCCAGTTATAAATATTACACTGATTTCAGTAATATTCATTTTTTTTGTTAGTATGGCCACCAGTAATTCATCATTCCTTCATAAAAGTAATTCATGAAACGTCAAGTTTTAAAACTCTTCAGATATACTGGGAGTTAAAGCCATGCGCCTGTGCACACGGCTTATGGATATTTTGGATAATACTGAGAACATTAACTATCTCCCTAAGTTTTGAACTTTATTGATGAAGATATCTTTATAACTACCTAAAATGTACATCCAAATTATTACAATAATGTCATCGAGGCTGTAAAAGTTGTGCAGTCATTGTGCGGTAAATGTACCCAAAAAGTGATTTGATAGATATTTTAACGAGGAGTGTCCCGTGATGCATTACAGTGTTTATTTGTGGAATCAGATGGATGTCAGATCATTTTCCAAAGATGATTTGAGCATTTTTTTCCCCATATCGAGCAGTTAAATAACTATTGTGCACAAACATCCTGACTCATTGGCTTCGTTTTGCGCACATTTGGCGTTACGTTATGTCAGCAAAAACTTCCACTGTGTAATTCAGGTTTTTAAAAAAAAAAAAAAAAAACTACAACACTATGGTCCCTCGATATTTCAAAGAAAGAACACATGCAAAAGTTTTTAAAACTCCACACTCAAGTAATTGGATTTTATGCCCCCGTCCGCTCGCTCGCGCCTTTCTCTCCATGGTGCTCTGAAAACTCTCCAAAAAGCTTCAGATGTCTTGTGAGCTTTTCTTTCTCAATCTCCGCTGCTTTTAATGCTTCGACATCGCTCACAGGATCAAATACACCCGAGCACAGTGAAAGTTTTGAGATTAAAACGTTCTCAGTGGCAAAAAGAAAAGAAAAGAATCGGTGCAAAGTGTTGTGGCGCATGAGAGCAGTGTGAATCTGTGAGAAGGAGCGCACACAATAAACCTGTTGTTAACCTTGCTGTGAAAATATGTTTGAAGAAAACAGCCAATTGTTGTACGAAATGTATTCAAGTATAAAATAATGCCCTTTGTTTGGGGGGAAAAACTTGAGCAATGTGAGGGTACAAAAGTCCCCTGTGGCATTTACTAGCACCCTTTGTGCTGTTTGCGCTTTGGCGTCTCCACTTGGCGCATTACCCAGGCCCCTTTAAACGCGATTGTTTCTTTCTTTCTAATGACATTTACCGGATCAAAACATGCTGTTAATTCGATCAGAAAGCTTCACCCTTCATAACAATGGCAGTATAATTTCTCCCAAAGTTTGTTAAGTTGACCGAAATTAGGCAAATGAATAGGGGTCTCCAGGCTACCCATCTTGCAGGTGACGGGGAATAATGTGCGTTCACACCAGCTGCATTCTTCTTTATTTCTCCCTTTCTTTCACAGCATTATTAAAATTTAGGCCAATGAAACTATTCATTCGAGTGAATAGACATTTTCTTATAGGATAATAGGATACAAATTGAGCCTCTCCAAAGAGTCTCCAGTGGTGGGTAACCCTCGTGTGCCAGAGGCTGCTGGAGACGCTGGCCTTGACGCAGACGACGCTCGTGTGCCAGGGCTAATCACACACCTGCCGAGGAGTCCAACAAAATAAAGAATGTAAACAAAAAGCTTGCCATCTCTCATAAAAGATGGACGTGTCACCAAGTCGTGTGAGAAACGCCGAGAACAAACGGGGGGACTCCGTCTCCAAAAGATCTCCCCTGAACTTGGCGGAACAGCCTATTAAAGGCTTACTTAATTACTCTAATGACACTGGACAGGCCTTAAAACTCGGACCGGGCTTGGATGAGAGTTAAGATCGCTTGCTGGGATTTGTAAACAGGCGATCGTGTGAGAAACGCGAGCTGGAAGAAAAAGGGGTTCTTTTTACGCCGGCTTTGTTTTCAGTGCGCACAGTGCGCCCCGCCGGATCAGGCGAGCCTAACGCTCAGTTCTTATTTCCCGCCTGGGTTGTTACTATGCAAATAATATTCCAAAAGTAATCACGTGTCCTTTGAACAGCCACGTGGATTAACAAAGCAGGTTTGCCCCCCTGCTAGCCCATGGCTTTGGATTTTTTACTATTTCTTTAACTGATCCTAAATGCACACATTTACCCAACGCATGGTTCTAATCCCATGGAATAATTTACGCCATGAATGCCAGAGTCTCTTGGTCGGTGCCTTTATAAAGACCAGCTTTCCCCTCAGACCTCAGTCTGCTTCATCTCTGACCAGATCAACACATCCGTCCAACTTCTAACTGAATCCATTTTTAAGACGTTTGCGAGGAACCCATCGATGGCATCAAAAATGAAAGACAGGAAGGTATGCACTCCGTGTGCGCACTGCATTTTGAGGACTTAAATATTTTGGGATCAATGCTCTTTGAAGTGACTTGATTCATATTTTGGAATTTAGTGACTTAGTATTTTCATCTACCACTGTTGAACTGATACTTTATGGAGTTATTTTTGAACTGTCGGGATCTAAATCTGTGGTGCTCCAGCCTGTTGCGCGCGTTACAGGATGACTGTGGCGCACCATCGATAAAAGAAGGAACTTGCAATTTACGCAAATTCTGATTAGAACACTTTACATCACAAACTTTTTGTGTTATGGTAGCAACGCCGAGCACTACATCATCAACTTCCAAAGTGGCATTAGGTCGATATTAAGTAAACCAAGCGCTGACGTCTGCTGCGCGCTCTGGAGCATGCATGGCGCGCCGCGCGCAAAAGTTGCGCGACTGGAATCAACTGTTTGCAGTTGATTCATCGTTTCATAGAATGCCGGTTGTTTTTATTTTTATTTGCTGTTACTATGAGTCTAAGCATGTTCACGTCCTCAACCAAACATTTTTCTGGTTTCACAGAGAACTCCGATTTCTCACAAAGTCATTGAGAAAAGAAGACGGGACCGCATCAATCGCTGCTTAAACGAGTTGGGAAAAACAGTACCAATGGCACTTGCAAAACAGGTATTGTAAAGATGTAAATTTCTAGTTTATGTTACTAATATTTACTTAAAAAATAGGCGATTTACTAAGTCATATCAAAAACACTAGACAATATTTGTGATGTGAATTGTAATTTATATGCAACATTTTTTGATGTTGGATCCTTTTTTTCTTTTTTTTTGTGTGTTTTGGTAGAACTCTGGAAAACTGGAGAAGGCCGAAATTTTGGAGATGACTGTTCAGTACCTGCGAGCGCTCCACTCAGCTGATTTCCCCCGTGGGAGAGAAAAAGGTCAGAAAACTCTTCACACAGTTCGGACACTTTACGCATTACATCACCATGATGCTGCCTGCGAAGTTAAATGTTTTTCATGTGTTGATCGTTTTAGTTGTGATTCAGGCCAGCCTCAGAGTACCATTTTACCGCAATTCCAACTTTACGCACGAGAATCGCAGACCGTGCTCTACGTCATATTTGCTTTTACGCGATTATAAATGCCACTTTCTTTCACATCAGGTGAACTACTCGCTGAATTCGCCAACTACTTCCACTACGGATACCACGAGTGTATGAAGAACTTGGTGCACTACCTCACCACGGAGGACAGAGCTGAAACCAAAGACATCAAGTACGCGCGGATCCTCGCCTTCTTACAGTCCAAATCCCGTGTGGTCACCGAGCCCGTGTTCGGCTCTGTCGGCTCCATGCCAGAGCCATCGGACTACCTCAGCCAGCTGCACTCCTCCCCGGAGCACCAAAGCAACAGCCCGTCCGACTCGCTGTACCAGCAGAGCCCGCCGGGACACTTCTCATGGCACAGCGCGGCGCGCAGCCCGGGCATCACCTACCCGTCGGTGCCGCTCTCTGCGCACACGCAGCAGCACAGTGGATACTTGTCGCCTGTGCAGGGACTCGATCACCACTATTTCAACTTCATCGGGCACACGCACGCAAACACGTTCAGTTTGCACAGTGCGCAACACGCCATGTAAAGACGTTCGCCTTCTGTCAGTGTTTTTTTTGTGTCTTTTTTTTTAATTTATACAATTAGATCATGTACATGTTGTGAATAAAAACTGTATTTCTAACCAGATTTAATCAGTTTTGTCATCATTTGGAAGTGTTTTTATGAGCGGCAATCTAACAGGTTGGGGATACTTTCTGTAGTCTTAAAAATGTAAGCAAGCAAAGGTTTTACAGACTTTTTAACTTGGAAGGAAACGATACAAACAAGAGTGATTAATACTAATACTACTACTACTACTACAATAAGTAATATTACTAATATCACAAGAATATATAAAAAATAATAAAACAATGTTTTGATTGAGTCGGATTTCCATCATATTATTTTTAAGAACAAATATTGAAAAACACCAGTTATACACTTATCTTTGATGATGTTTATAACTTTACACAAGCAAAGTTTGAAATTCTTCATTTTTAATGTAAAGTGAATGACCTGTAGAAAGCAGGGAGTGCAGATAAACTAACCTTTTTTGTTTAATTGAAAAAAGCTGTTTAAAGGCTGATCTGTGAGTTTAATGGGCAAAACGCTTACAGGGGGCAGACATGAGCCTGCTGGCCCACCCGCCCAGAGCAGACTTAACCAAGTCTGCACTTAACAAAACCAAACAATCCCCCTTCCTTCAGACTCAATTGTGGCATCCTGGTTTAAGTTGGTAGAAGTTTTCCAAAAGTAATCGCAACATGCTTTGTGTTAAAAGTTGCAGTGGTTGATTTTGAAAAAGGATAAAACTTACTTTCGGAACTTTAGCCAAGTTTTTTATTTCCATATATTTAGGAAAATCAAGCTCACCAGAATTAAAAAGAGGTGCTTTGCAAGAAAGAAAACCAAATGAGGTCAGAGATGGACTCATTTCAACAGTAGAGAAGCAGCACAGCATTTCAACAAAATCTACAAAATCTGTGTTCAAACATATTTACTTTCAAGCTTATTTGTCCCATTTGTGAAGCATCATCAACTAGGATTTCGTCACATTTGGAAAGAAGTCTCATGCCTCTGAGACAGAGATCTGATTTGGATTGAATGGGATTGTTTTTTGGCGAGCTTATATCAAGACCACGGCCTCCAAATAAATGAAATAAGGTTCCAGGCCCTATATGTCTTTATTTCAGTATGCTGAATTGTAAAAAAGAAGAATTGGTTCAGAAAGACGGGAAGGAGAAACTATGTTGTTTTTAACCCAAGGAGCTCCTTTGTAGTGCATCTGAAAGGAGAACAATCTGCGAGTCCTTGTGCTTCATCCTTGAGTGATTACGAAGAAAAATAATCAACACCATGAAATCAAAGTTTCTCTGTGAGAAGAAAAGCAAGAAAACACTCTCCACCCTTTTCCCCTCTCTTTTAGCTGAAACTGAAACAATTCCACACATCACTCTGTTATTTCAGGCCTGTCTGGACATTGCATTATAGGAATAAGAGATGCCCTCATATACATGCTGACAGATAAAGAAAATGCAAGTATCATGGATGTGTGGAGGATGGATGGATGGACGGATAAGCCCACATTAATCGCCTGGATGGCTGGATAAACCCACATTAACCGGCGCCTGACCAAAAAAAGACGAGCAACAAGAGAGCAAATGAAAGAACTGAAAGACAGTGTGGCCACAGATGGAAAAGTGACAATGCGATAAAAGAGGAAAGGCTTTTGAGGGAATACTTGGATCCCTGCAGCCTCAATATTGGTTTAAATCCTGACTCCAAACAGGAAAAAAGAGCCATGTTCAATCAGATGAGAAAGATTTAACCACAGCACATCACATGAATAATAATAAATTGAGCAGGAATAAAAAAACAGTCTTCAAAACATTTATTGTCATGTAAAATGAGCCACAGTGCCAGGGCTCCAGTTGAAGAATGTTTATCTTTTGCATTAATATCACATGCTGAACATTAACAATCACCTCTTTCAAGAAATTATTCATCACTGAAACGTCAAAGAAAAACACAACCCCACTCAGATGTGACGGTATGACTTTGATCAGACTGATATCGGCCAGTTCATAAAAAGAAAAAGTTATGATTTCATGAGAAAATGAACTGTGAAGAGACTAAAGACATTTAATCTCAGAATAAATTACAAATAACTGTTGACCAATTAAGCCACACACAAACTTTCACAACCAAAACAGTCCTATGAGCACAATTTCTTTTTTCTTCTCTTTTTTATATCATCTTTGCTATGAAAATAGAACTTTTCTGATTCAGATTCTTGTAGGTCCAACAAATATAAAGAAAGTTATTAAATAATCACATTCTTCAATATTACAAAAGAATTCTGAATGACCTCAATTATTTTTAAACAGTGCCAACGTGTGCAATACACTTTTTTTTTTAGAGTGTAATACATTACTGTTTTTCTTAAATGCTTATTTTCTTTAGATATTTATCATTTGTGATATTCATATTGTATATTTCTGATAATAGCTGTGTCTCTCCAATCTCATTGTACTCTTGATTCTGATTCTGCCTTTTTTGTCACAATGCTTGTTTATAATGTGACTTTCCAGGCCATTTCTGCCACCTCTCACAATATGGATTAAAAAAACAATAGCATGCTCACACTGCAGCATTTCGCTTCAGTCAGTGATCCCACATGAATAAATGGCTGTGATGAGTTCAGTACCTTTACTACAAACACTTGAAAAAAATGCAAGCAGCTGTTACTTTAATTGGAAGAAATTGCCATCGATGTCTTCCTCATAACTTTTATGCTACACAAGGTCATCTGAAGGTCCGTGGTGCACCCTTCACTCTGCCAGGTTTTGACTGTGGGCCATACACGTGACACCCCTGGATTAGAAGAACCATGAGAAGCGCATTTTGCATGCTTTGGTTTTACTCCTAAAAGAGCCTCAGCTGTATTTAAAGTAGCTCCACGTCAGGCCGCTCCAGCGAGATGCTGTGCCAAGCGCCCGATTTCACTCCCCAGCATGATCTTGATAGAGATAAAATCAATGTTGCTGTTGGTTTTCAGACACATTTGAGGAATATACATTTATCACTTAGAATTCCCTTTAAGACACACACTGTATATGATAATCTGATGCCTCTGCTGATACAGCTGTAATGCTGTAGTGCTTGAAAATACAGAAATAAAACTATAAGACTGCAGAAAATAAAATGTTTCATGAAGACTTTTGAATTGCTGGCACAGAAATAACCTTCACTAAATGAGTTCACTGGTTATGAAAAAAAAAATTCAATGTTTTTCCTAACAATTAGATTATCATATATAAATAAACAAATAAATCCATAAGGTTTTGGCTCCCTTGTGGATTAATATTCTTTTATTTCCTTTTTGTTTGTTTTAAATGCCGTTGTATGCATGTCACTGTGCTGCAACAAGTCCTCCAACTCAAACAACCACATTGATCTTTTGTTCATGGCCCAAATTACTATCAACACGTTTTAAAATCAAACGACTCCTAGTGGCTTTAATGGATGCATCAATCAAGTGTTTTTCCCCTTTCTTTCATTTTTTTTTTAAATTGTAGATCAGTTCCTCTTAAAATAGTTAGTCCATTGAATGACTTCAGTCTGATTTTCAAAATGTAACAAATTCTTTAAAACGTTTTATGAAACAGATCAAAAGATCAACCACATTACAAACTATACAATGTTACAATGTAGCAATCTCTGTATTGTAGTTTCCAAAGTAACCAATATATGCTTCATAGTATCCTCTCAGTTTACACATGCAATCAGGAGTTTATGCATTTTGATGTACATCCTTTCAATTTTCTCAACAAAGTGTCTCTATGCCAGTTGCTATGAATGCTGGGAAAAGGGAAGCATCACAGATCGATTTTTTTTTTTTTAACGGACAGAATTGTTGCTCTGAAACTGACTGCATTTCTCCAAAAATACACTTGTGTCCATTAAATAACAATTTCTTTTTGATTTTCAAATCAATATTAATTCACTTTTTTAATTATTATTTCTATAAATATAGTGCTCTAACATTTTTGTTCCTTTTCTGGGGTCAGTCAATCAATCGATAAATCAATCTGTCTGTCTGACTACATTTATTTACATTACAACATTGAGATCATAGCTTTTTAATGTTTTAGTTATATTTCTGAAAATTATTAAAAAAAAGAAATTTTAATTAAAGGAAAAGGACAGCAGATATGTTCGCAATTTATGCAATTTGGGTTGAATAATGAGTGTGTGAGTGTGTGTGCGTGTGCGTGTGCGTTCTCGTATTTCTATCCTTGTTGGGGCCAAATGTCCCCACAAGGATAGCAAAACGTGGAACGACGTGCCTTGTGGGGACCTTTTTCCGGTCCTAAGTAGGAGAAACAGTGTTTTCTTGACCATGTTGTTGTTACTGAAAAAAGTAAAAGTGCAAAAACATTTCTTTAGGGTTAGGCTTTGTTGTGGTGTGGGTTAGGGTTAGGGTAAGGGTCAGGGTTAGGGGCTAGACATGAATGGGAGTCAATGGAAGGTCCCCACAAGGATAGAAATACGAGACTGTGCGTGTGTGTGTGTGTGTGTGTGTGTGTGTGTGTGTGTGTGTGTGTGTGTGTGTGCGTGCATGTCATGAAGCCACCAAGCTGTGAGAAATCCACCAGCCAGGCCTGGTTCATAATCAAAGTGCTCCAGTGGCATCGGATCTCTGCCAGCTCACCTCGGGATGGTCGTCTGATCTGCAGCATGAAAAGACGAGAGGCTGAGAGCAGGGAGGGGAGCAGGGGACGGAGAGGAGGGAAGAGAGGAAGAGACACTGAGAGAGCGAGAAAGAAAGAAAGAAAGAAGAAAGTGAGAAAGAGGGGGAGAGAGAGAGAGAGAAAAGGGGGAAAGGGGATGAAGATCATTCCCACAACAGATAGGAGTATCTCACAGGGTTTAAAGGGCCCCCTTTCTGTACAACCCCCGACCCCTCTCGTCCCCCTCCCCTCCCTCACCAATAATGCCAAAACTTGGCAGCCAACCCAACATATGAGCAACAGTTTCCCATCAGAGAGGAGCAGCCATCCTACCGCCTTGGCACCGGGGACGTCTGAAGAATGACGGGCACTGTAAGACGACGGCAGACACTGAATGGGGTCTGCTTGGTGAAAAAACAGCCCCTATCAATGCCTTTTGATTGTCTTGGAGTGATTCTGGTGAGAGCACAACAATGGCACAGAGTGTAAAAATGAACCCCGTGCGATCAGATGGTGCCGGTTTTCTCAAATAAGCGGATGATCCAAAGACAGTTTTCCAGAAAAATAATACATGTGTGTATAAAAATGATATCAGGGCAAAGATTTCAGCTCTGAAATGCGGCTGGTGAGCTGCTGCAGGAAGATTTTGTTATAGCTGTCGTCGCCCCCTGCCAAGGGATGAGGGCTTCACCTTGTTACACTTGGCACAACCCTCAGTGTGCTCGCCAGCAATGCCATCAGATTATGCAAATCCATCTGGATTTTCTATTCAACAGTACTACCATTTAGAACTAAGATATTTCAGCCAAAAATGAATAGAGTGATAAAAGAGGCAGTGTTTTAAGGAGGGAGAGCACATGAGGGTCAAAGACATTGCCGATATAAATTGAAACATAATGAATACTGTACAAAATATCCCACTGTGGACCATCATTTTAGTCACGCCCTCGCTTTTCAACGCTCCGTGTGCTTTTCTTGTTGTTTTATTTTAAAGTTTTTCTCATGTCGTACGCGGTCTCCCGAGACCACAATGAGATATGAAGCCGCCGAGCAGCATGGGAACAGTCCAACAAGCATCCAGGAACCCTCTGTTGGAGACACAATGCACAAAAAAAAAAAAAAAAAAGAAACAAACTTTTGTTATTCATGAGAAAAAAAAGGGTGAGCTTGTTAACTTGCACAATTAAGGCATCATTTGCCAAGTGAAAGTGCACGTCTTTGTTTTTGGGGGGACAAAAGGTTGAGAGGGAGCGCGTTTTGGATGTTTCACGAGGGTGGGTTTGGTTATCGGGTGTGCCACAACAAGGGGCACTTTTGTCACGAGCACAGACAGTGTGACATTGCAAAGTGCTGGAGATAAATCAGGTAATTTTGCATGGTAGTTACACAAAGAGGAGCACACATTCCAGTTCCTGCGTGTGTGTCTGTGGAGGGAGTTCTGTGTAAAAGACAAGGCGAATATCACACCGTGTGAGTAATTCCACGAGGCGTCTCCAACGGAGCGCCACTGTTTGTAGTTGAATCCCTTTTTTGTTCAAGATTAATGGCATTAAGTTTAACAACATCAATAAATTATTCATATTTCAAAGAATATGATGAATATATTAAAAAACAAATAAAGATATATCAGCTCTTTAAAATATTTCAGAACATATTTAAATGATATATTTCATTTTACTAAGATTGTTTTTTTTTTAAATTTGGTGGATTGAATTAATTTCATTAATATAAATCAATGTGAAACAAAGTTGCCTGTATTCACTGATACAGTGTAGATATAATCAAGTAAAGCAATAGCAGCAACACAATAATCATCATCCATCCATTCATCCAGTCGAGGATCCCGGCACACTGAACTAATCCACATTTATGAAGCATGTTACTTCATAAATTCGTTTTTCTCATGCAACTATTGTTTATCACTGTTTTCTTAAAAAAGATGCCACCTCTTAGAGAATTTAAAAAGAAAGGTGCAATCAGTATTGACTCTGAGCAACTATACCACGAAAAGCAAAAAACTTCAAAATTTGTCTATTCAAATAGGGTAAACAAGTTTAAAATTACAGCAAATGACTTTTGTAAGCTGGTTTTTCATTTTCAGTGTTTTATCAGTGTTGAGCTTCAGATATCTTTGAGAGCCAACACATTTAACACGTCTCTCTTCTCCTCTGCAAGTTGGGTTTCAGACCTCAGTTCTCAATGAGGGGAGCCGTCCTTTCAGCTTCAATCACGCCTGCGCCTGAGAGGCTGCATTCACGTGTGAAGGTTTCTCTAAGGAAGCCTTTAAGTTGAAACCGACGCCGGTACATTCCTGCCAGAAATCTTTCTCCAACATAACGCTTCAGTGGCGTGTGGAAGATATGAAAACCGACAACGTGAATCAGGAGAATTCAACAGGAGGCTCTCTGGGAATCTGAAAGGGTGTGTGTGTGTGTGTGTGTGTGTGTGTGTGTGTGTGTGTGTGTGATGTGGTCAGACGGTCACAGCAGAGGCACCTGACAAACTTGACGCCCCAGTCGACTCTTTGCAGGAATAAAAAAACAAAAAAGAAAGGGGTAAATAAAACCCAGAGGTCCTAATGTGCTCCCTGTGCGCTTGGCTGGACTCATGAGGGGCGAGCATGGTATGTTCGCCCCTTTTGTCCGGCAGGATGACGGCCGCTGCCCTGTGTTTAGCTGCTCCTGGGGGCCAGCGTAGGGCCAGCGAGGGGGGACCTCGGGGCGCCGCAGGTCACCCTCTGAGGTCACGATCCGGGCAACCAATCAACAGAAGGAACTAAAGCGGAGACGAGGCCGGCAGCCGGAGAGGGTCGAAGACCTCATCTCAAGTGACGGCATGTGCTCAGACTGAATGAGAACCAACAGAGAAATGTTCTCATGAGAATGTTTCAGTGAGACCAAACTGAAGGAGGGGTTTTTTTTTTGTTTTTTTTTTCAGAGGAAGCATCTTTTAAATAATCTGAGCTTTTTCTAAGTGACGACAATCTCACACTGAGAAAACATCTGACTTATGAAAGGTATTTTCAAATAAAAACGCACGTTTTGCATATTTAAAAGGGAACCTCTTCAGTCTGTATGTGACCTACAGCGGCGTGACTGGTCAAAAATCAGTGGTCATCCTGGCTGCGGGTGATGCAGTCATAACCTCTCTGACCCCAGCGTGACCTTCACAGCAGGACGCCGTGTCGGACACCGAGAACATGAGGCAGAATCACAACACAGAGGGACTGTCAACAACAACCACACGCAGCAGCCAACAAAAGGATGGCTCAGATTGGCGAGGCAGCCCGCGCTGCCAGACAGCTTCCTGGATAAATCTGAGTAAATCTGAGTAGGGCTGATGTTTCTAACATATCATTATTAACCACAGCCACATGCTCGACGAGTGTAATTGAACAGTGTGTGTTATTTCTGCACCGAGAACACATACATGCGAAGGAGTGAAGCACTTTTTAAACCATAATTATGATAACTGTGGTTTACACAGACATACATACATACAGGTGTAGGTTTTTTTTTTCCTTGACACTAAAATTTCGTTCTGATTTTGATTCTTTTGTATTTCCTTACATATATTAACAGAGTCAACAAAGCTTGAAATATTCTATTTTATGTGGTAAACATAAAATATCATGCATTTTTTTACTCTTTGAATTCAATCACTAAAGATAATAATGCTCTGATTGCATTAAGTTTTTGAGATGCATCTGTGTTTAATGATTGCAAAGTGATTGCAAATGTAATGATTGGCTTCTGTTAAGAAAGAAAGAAAGAAAGAAAGAAAGAAAGAAAGAAAGAAAGAAAGACAGAAAGAAAGAAAGAAAGAAAGAAAGAAAGAAAGAAAGAAAGAAAGAAAATAGTTTTATTTTTATTTTTTAAAATAATTTCAGCTGTAGTTAGAGACTTTATTTGAAAATATTTAAATCTCTAACCTCAAACATATATTCTTTAACTAACGCTGTTTGCGTCACACCCGGCTGCTAAGATCGTTTACTTTTATTGTCTTCTGTTCATTTCTGTCTGGTTGCTGCTCTGAATTGGCAGCAGTGTGGAACCAACAGCTCACAAAGGAGTGTTTTTATACCCGACATTAGCAGCCATTAAGAAAACAAACAAGGCCCTGAGAGTGCATCATTCAGAGGTATCTGCTGCTCTCAGACTTGGCAGCTCTCCCTGCCAACATGCCAAAAACAGGGATGACTCTCAGGCTCCCCAATGTAAGGCACGATCTATTCAAAGCACCAACCAAACTGATTCTGTTGATGGAAACAAGCCTGGTTTGGTACCAGAGTCTGATCCCAACGGAACAAATCTTTAAACTTTGTTAATGTTTATTTGAAATGAAACTGAGGCAATTTATGTTTTACTTGATAAACTGCACAAGAAATCTAAGCATGAAAATGCAAAAGAAATTTTTTTTTGATAGCTTACTTGTTTCCCCATATTGTTTTATTCATAAAAGAGTGAGCACAAAGAGAGCTGTTAACGTATTTGGACAATATGCTAAACCTTCTTTCGGAGAAATTTATAAACATGCATCTTTTTAAAAACTTTATCTCCGCCGAGCTGAAATGTCTGAGGACGGCTGAGAAAAACCCAAAATCCAGCGACAGAGAGAAAAAACAGAGAGGATTAAAACAGCCACAGAACAAGCCAGCGTTTGTGAGGAGAAGACACCCACAGATAACTTTCTGAATGGCCGCTTACGCTTCTCCTTTTCTTTCTTCATCCCGAGATAGGAGAGGAGAGAAAAAGGACTAACAAGATGCACATTTTACATTGAAAACTGTTATTGTTCCCTCCTAATCTGGCCCACCATCTGAGAAGAGGGTTGTGCTAAAGAGCGTATAGGGCTTTAATGGGAGGACGACAGCCAACTCAGAGACAGAGGAGGACAGGGGAGGAGGGGAGATGGCGGTGGCGGGGGCTGGTCTTTGGCTTTAAGGAGGGGATCAGTTGGGAAGTGTAGAATGGATGTTTCTTTTACGCCAAAGGGGGGAACTTTGTATTTGACTGTTGTTTGTATCTGTCTTTCAGTGGCCTGATCCCCGTGGGCCGGGACAGGGAGATGCCTCTATATGTGTTTGCATGCGTGCATGTCTATATGTGTGTGCTCGTGTGTGTGTGTGTGAATGTGTGTGCGTGCGTGTGTGATGCAGAGAGAGAGAGAGAGAGAGAGACTGATGGTGGGATCTACCCTCTTCTTTCCTACAGCTGCAGCTCAGCGGATTAGCCGTCATCCACAAGGCAACATTACACAAGTAGCCTTTGAACAAAAGTCATGGATACTATTAATGATATGGTAATCCGTAATGGAGCTACCTCCCAGTAGTGATTATACTGACATGGGAAGAATGTCCAAGAGTCCTGGACGCAACTACCCAAACAACACTGTGGCTATTGTTGGCAGGCCTGGTCTGAGGCCTGCACCTACATCGACTGGCATTGGCCGACTAACAATCCTTTCCTCCTCACACACACACGCGCACACACACACACACACACACACACACACACTGCCCCCTGCTTTCTTGACACCCTTCCCTCCACCCCGATCACCCTATGAATAAAAATGAAAACACAAAAATGGATGGACAGAAAGAGAGGGAGGGAAGGGGTGGGAGCGGAGGGAAGAAAAACAAAGTGTCTTGGCCAGGATCAGCCAGGGATTTCTCCCTATGTGGTTCCCACACACTGACTGGAGCTCGCCCGCTTGTCTCTGACGCTCTTCCTCTTTCTCTCTCCCCGGTGCATCTTCTCCCCCCGCGGCCGGAGCAGACCACACAAACACTAAATGATTTCATGATTTAATCTGGGACGCTGGTGGAGAGGATGAGCGTTGAGTCAGTGTTCCCTTCTCGGGCGCTACAGGCCAATGCGGCGGGCGGGTGGTGGGGGGACGAGCCACTGTTTGCCCGGGTAAGTGTTCGCTGTTGGACTGGCTGCGTCACAGCGGGGGTGATTAACCCTAAAATAATTGTTTCTTTTAGATACAATTACCAATTTCTCTGTGCAGTCCCGACACTAATCCAGCCTCACGTTCATCAGCTTTACACAGTCAGGACAGCTTGAGTGGGCTCAACGTCGTGCACGTAGGACGAGATTTATCCATCAGGTGAATAAATCAAAAGCACGGTGAGAAACTAAACTAATAACAACAACAAACTAAACAAATATGACTCTTGATATTTCACTTGTGTAACCTCAGGGATTCACTCTGTTTATTTCATGTAAAACAGAAGCTTTTGAATATGATTGTTTTTTTCATGTTTGCAATATTGTCCAATTTGAAACACTGTAAATAGCCCTAGAAATGTATTTTAGACTTTAAATAAAGTTTTGTAAAAATTGTTTGTTAGTAAGTAGGTATTAAGATAAAAAAAAAAAAGCTCAGAATATGACCGAGAAGATTTTAAGAAAGAGTTAAAACAGTCACAGGAAAAGGGAAATGGAATTACAAAACCCGACTGAACTGATGGTACTAATTTTAAGAAAAATACTAAACACAAAAATACAATCTTATATTTACATAATTTTTCATTTTTACATTTGCATTTTACTATATGTTCACTGTCTGATTTAAGTGACTAAAATAATTTCCCAGCATGCATTAGGGGGAGATAATTGTAAGCAGATAGTTAGTTTCAGGAGGATTGTATGTTGTGTCTCAGACAGACAAGCTCTAAGATAAACAGCTGTTTTTGCTCTGTTTGGAAAAATAATAAAGATTCAGGAGTGTTAAAAGGTTAAAACATGTCAGCTTTGACTTAAAAAGTGCTAACAGGGATCAGAATGGAAATCTGACGTTGTACTTTCCTCAGTGTGGGAAGAGACCGTGCATTCTAAAGGTGAGGAATATTTGTTGTGCATGTTCTCTGCAGCTTTATCAGACTTACTGGAGTCGATCACAACTGAGTGTATGAGTGAAGGCAGACTGCACCCTGGACGGTTCACCAGTCCACCAGAGAGAAAACACAGCCTCTCACACACTCACATTCAAACCGTTTGGACTGTGTGATGAAACTGCAGTAGCAATATAATTTACCACTGCCGGATATTAACAGGAGCCACTGAGGATGATGATAATTTATATCATCGGTATATTAACTTTGCAGACAATGCAGGAATCCATTATTCCCAAAGTCAAAAAAATGGAAATTCAAATCTGGAATCAAACAGCACAAATCACCAAATAACCTATTCTCAGGCACCAACAGAAAGTTTTTCAAAGATGGATTGATTTAAATCAAGCCAAAAACAGTTTTTTCAAAGGCGTGAAATAAACTAAAGGCTGAACTAACTTTTAAAACTTCATCTGCCTGCACAACCTTAAAAAACATCCAGTATTTCTATTTGTAGAGTGAAACTGTGGAACAGTTAGTTAAAAACACAATGTTGGAAAAATTCAAAGAGATCCATAAAAATTATTTATGAAATGAAAGAAGGAAATCTTTTCACCGGTTCATTTCAGCATATTTCTGCAAATTAAATCCTGGTTTGTTTTTATATTTGAGGCCTGAACCTGAATCTGTAATGATTTAATGAAAATGACATACAGTAAGTCTTTTCAAGCATTTGATTAACTCTGTCCAGCTAGGTTACACGGACAAGTAAAGCGACCCTTGCGAAAGTAAATAAACAAAAAACATCTGTGTGATCTACTGTTCGATTTGGAAGTCAGTCTGAAAAAGGGTGCAGACGTTTTATATTTCTTGCCTAGAAGACATTACAGTTAGAATATGACTAATCTGCTGCCAAAAGATGATCATGGGCAAATATGCATGTGCAGATTTCAAAAGTTGACAATAGATTAGATATTTGTGATCTAATCTCATCTGAGTTATGTCAGTGATTTGTATTTGACCTTTAACTCTTTAATTACCTTTCCCATATTTTTTGGTATGAGTGACATTTTGCTCCATATGGCGCTGATTGAAAGCACTTCACTGTAGATCACTGTGAAGGGCCGTGCTTTCGTTCTGCCACATTTAGCTTGAAATGTTCTGAATATCAGGCAACAAGTGGTTTGTTTCAAGAGGGCTGTTAATTTATGCAAATTTGCAAACAATATTAAAATGCCACTTGGTAACCATTAGGCAGCCTCCGGTTCAGTCCTTTTTGTAACGGCGCTGTCCTTGCTTGACTGATATGTCAAAGTTGAGGACACAACGGAAAAGAAGAGAATGAGAATACCACACAGGCACTGACACAGGGATCAATCCTATTGGAATGATTTAGCATTTCTACATTTTGAATAAAAATGAGAGCGCTAGACGGTGGAGCAGTTTGATTAGAGAGATCCCTAAGTCCCCCGAAGCCTTCAGGGCCCTTTCTCTCTTCCTTCACTCCAAGAAGAAAAGTCTTTTTTCTCTCCTTTCAGAGGTCCCTTGGTACCCCAGCTTTTTCCTCACTGTTGGTATTACAAAATCCCCATTCACAACAACCCTTGTCACCTGTCAGCTAAGCCAGGCTGGTTTGCTAGGTCTTTATCCCCAGCACATACACTCACACGTACGCAGAGAATGACTCCCAGCCCCCACCTATTAATGCACATATCCCCTACATTCATACAGATACATAGACACAGACACAACTGCAAATCCCAACCGCACACACACACACACACACACACACACAAACACACACACACACACACGCCCACCCACTCACCCATGCTCGCACACTAAAAGCACATGTCTGAGAGCTGTTACTATAGCAGTTTAAAATTCATTACCCTGTTCGCAGTGACAAACCTCCACACTGGGACGGGCGACTTTCAGCTGGAGAATCAAGCCTGTTGCACCAAATCTGCCGCGCAGGAAATACGAAATACAAATAGAAAGACTTATTTTATGCTGAAAAGTCAAATGCAAATAGGAGTCAGGTAAACTAAAGGAAAATAAAATACAAGTTGATTTAGAGACAGGCAGACAAGCATTATGACACAAATCATATTGGGTATCAAACCTGCAGCTCATCAGTTTTTGTGTTTTTTTGTGTGTGTGTGTGTGTGTGTGTGTGTGTGTGTGATCAAAGCATGTATCTGTATCAGATTTTCAGTGATTTCAAATGCAATTAGAAAATGTGCGGCCGTCTCAGAGGACATTTCCTCTGCTGAGCCGTGAAAGCTGCTGCAGCAGCTGTGCAAACCTGAGCCTGAGTGGGGGAGGAAGGGCGGGCGACCGTTCGGAGGTGGCGTGGAACCCTCGGCTAACAGAGGGCCGCGGGAGTCAAAGCAGAGGGTGGTCATCCGGTGCGGTCAGTCGGCGTGCCCCGAGCAGCCGTCGCTCATTAACCCGCCGGCAGTGACAGGAGCTCCGGACACCGAGGAGCGCCGCCCCGCACCGGAAGGTCAAAGGGTCAATCGGCCCTCTCTCCGGCCATCACATCCAGCGACTTATCCCCCAAATCAAAGGGTCAGTGATGCATTGTCAGTCACACTAACTCACTCTCACACGGGAAGGCACATGAAAACAAATTGATTTATCAAAGGCCTTGAAGCTCAGGCTCCTCTAAACTGATCTACTTTTAAGGTTTTCAGACTTTCTAAAACAGCATCTCAGTGGGACAGAGCAGTATGAAGACGCTGTGTTCCACTAAACTATGGTGACATTTAGTGGATTTTTAGCTTTGAAGTCATGCATTAGGAGAATAAACCACAATGAAAGCTTAAAATCAAATTTAAAATACCTCAAAAATGTATCAAAAGCCCATTTGAAGAGTATATTTATCAGAAAAATGAACCAAACTCGGGAATGACATGAAACTGTCTGTAAGACTGTGACCCATGTCAAAGTTCTAGTTTTCAAATATAACTGATAATTGCAAAGTGCTTCTGGCAATTGTACAAAAGTGCTGCAAGAAACAAACATTTAAACAAGGAAATGCAGTAATTAAAGACATAAACACTGAATTAAACACCAGGGGAAATCAAACATTCAATTATCCACTTCATAACCAAATTACGACATCCTATATGGCAAAACGTGAAATTATGAACTCCATTGTTTTTTTCTCCAGTCCAGCATATTGTCACATCATGCCGTCATCCCCAGTGGGACTTCACAGAGATTTTGCTCCCATCAAATGCATTTTTTTTAATTGTCAAATATGAATTTTAACTTCAGAATATCTTTTTTAAATCCTTAAACAGTTGTTTTCCTTTTGCAAGAGAACAGCTATTGAAAAGCTGCCGCTGTAGCGCTCACTGTGCCTTCAAAGATTAAGAGGCAGATTCATTAAATCAAAACCCTTCAACAGAAGAAGATTGTGAAAGCATGGGGCTTGATTAGTCTTTCCTTGAAGAGATTAATGCTAAATATCTATCAAAACAAAGTCATGATGTTACACTGACACTGTATCCACTGCTGTACCCCATTGAAATGATTTTCCAAACGATTATATATAAGAAAAACATTTAAAAGTTTGCACCTACTTATTCTTTTGTGGATTTTTATGTTTTTGAAGGTAAAAATATGAACAAACGTATGAGGAAAAAGTGATGAGTGGTATTTGTTGTAACTTTATTTGAGAAGTAGGAAACAAATTCCTGAGAAACATCCATTTGCAATGAAGAAAACACACATCGACCAAAGTAGTTTTGATGTTAGATATCCCACTCTGTGTCTTATTTTCTTTCTTGTGCTCCAGTGTGGCTTCAAGGAGAAACAGGCCTCTACATACTCAATCTTTTTTTTTTCTTTTTTTTTTGAACAAAGTACCTTCAAAGGATTTATTGAATACTTAACACCTCAGAAGGAGGCTTATTTACAATCTCCAAAGGCTTCCTGTGCATAATTAGATGAAATAATCTCTTTTTTTCTTCTTTAAAAGTTTAGTTTTTTCTGAATGCAAGCTGTGTATAATAGACGTGATCGCAGTAAAGGATAAAAACCAATACATTTTAAATACATACCAGCATAATCGCACAATGGAGAATTTATCCTCGAGAAGTTATTTGACAAAGTCTTCCTCATTAAACTCTCTAATTCTAGATGAGATTATTTCACAGCGAAAATGACCCCACTAATTTGGGACTAGGGGCTGCTGAGAGGGCACTGAAGTTTGAAGAGGTAGTTGTCTTTCTGAGATAAAAAGAAGAATGGATGAATGCCGTTCACACACTTACGTGAGAGGGACCATCATCTTGAGGGTCCTACAAGTATATTACGGCTCTGAATACATTAGTTTGTCTTGAGCGACCACCGGTTCAAGTGGAATTCTTTTATACGGAGCGAGAGATGAGTGCCACTGTTTGAAAATTTTCAACACTTCATCGCAAAGAAAACAAAAGAGACTTAAACGTCAGAGGAAAGAAATGAGAGGTTTTGTTCTGGCCTCATGTGGTTTGTATTTATACGGCCTTCTTTAGCGAGATGCGTAGGATTACACCAAAATTACTTTTTCCAATCAATAGAAGTGACCATTTATTTTATAGGACATGTGCAGACTTTAGCCAGGATTGCAAGACTTTTGTTTGAAATGGTCATGAATTGAGAATTTTTAATGTAAAACTGCTGAAACATTCTCCATGAACAGCAAAGTCACGGAGGAGCAGATAACGCTGAATAAAGACTGAAGTGAATCTTCATGTGTACACAACGCTTGCTTTCTCTCTCTCGCTCTCTTACTTTCTCAAACGCTCACATATTTTGAGTGATCCAGTTAAAGCTCATCCAGTGATAGAGCCTCCCTAAATCCTGAAAATAGACTGTGGACAAAGTTTGCTAAAGCCTAATTTATCCAATTTGGGGAACTTAATCTGGGGAAAAAAGGTTTCCTGCACTGTTGCTCCAGAGTCCCAGTTTCTCAGCTGAAGTATAAACAGCGTGACCCTGCTGAACCCCGAAAACTCACAGATCTCTGCAGCAAAAAGCATAAGGATTTGTTTTTTTTTTAGTCTTTACATAAAGAGCATACACATAGTCAAAGTTAAAGTTATAACTTTTTCACTAGTTAAGTGATAAAAGTGAGTAAAAATATATTTAGCTTGTTTAAAAAGAATATTTTCCTCACTGATTGTAAATATGACCAAATAATTTTCTGCCCACATGTCACACACTTCATAAAACACATCAGACAAATCAGGTAAAAACTTACTGAGATGATCTGCTACTCAAGAATGAGTGAAACATGGTGAACAAATTTTATTAATGCCGAGAGACGACCAGAGCTAGTGTTTGGAATATGTCTTCATAATTCCTTGTTATCACAGCAAACATACTGATGCAGAGTGAAAATCACTCATCATTAGGTCACTCAGTGTTGCTCAGTGTTTAATGCCAGCAGTTTTACATTTAATTTATGATTCCTCCCGTGCTGAGGAGTGATGCTGGCCTTATGTTGTGCTATGGCTCTTTGACTTTGCTTTTCAGCTGATATAAAAAAAGTTTCCCTTCTGCTCCAGGATCAAATAAAGCACAGCAGAAAAGAATCTGAGTCTTAATTCTCCTCATCCTATAGACATGCATTTACCTTGAGATGAGACAAATTACTGATGTCATCAGAGCTGTCCAGTTTGGTATCGTCCCAGATTAATTTGACCTCTGTTATTCAGAGATTGTCATAGCTGAGCAGCAATCAGCACAATCAGCCAAAAGCTTTATATTTACTTCACCATCCTCAACATCACTGACTTCCTCCTCTTAGCACTCCTCTCTCTTTACCAGTTTTATGCTCATATTCATTGTCTTCTGATCCTGATGTTCATCTCACTCCTCTTTCTCATCAACCTCTTTTCATTCAGTCACTCTCCCTCATCTGAGAGTCTCTCACCCTTCTGGCCCACTGCCCTGTCCATCCCTCCGTCCCCCACTGACTGTGTGTCTCCAGGTCTTCCTGATTGGTCATGGGGATTTCTACTTCTTCCCCACTGTGTGTGTGTGTGTGTGTGTGTGTGTGTGTGTGTGTGTGTGTGTGTGTGTGTGTGTGTGTGTGTGTGTGTGTGTGTTTATCCACCTTGGGCGTCATGGGTACTGCCCTGACTGCAGGAGTGTAAAACATCAGCAGTCGGACACTTTGTGTGTGTGTGTGTGTGTGTGTGTGTGTGTGTGTGTGTGTGTGTGTGTGTGCGTGCGTGCGTGCGTGCGTGCGTGCGTGCGCGCTAGCTCATGATTCTGATACATTTCATCCCAGTCAGTCTCTCTTGATGAAAACATGCTGAAAGCCACCGGGGAAAAGTGAAACACTTGAGTAATCTCCTGAGCTTCAGCTCTCTGTCTGCTCAGTGTGGATCCCAGTCGGCTCCACTTAAAGCTTGAGGGTTTTATTAACATGGCGACTTGCAGCGGATGCTCACAGAATTGAGTATTGTTAGGGAGTGAACAGCCAACACGATTTACTTTCGAAAGGCAGGTCAACATTTTTCATTTTAGGCCCTTATCTTTTAGTAAGAAATCGTCTGTGTAAAGCTGCTTGTAATCCAATCCAGTACAACTATGCTGATAATGCAGGTTTGCTTGGATGTTATCAGAATTTATTGGTTGCATAATGAAGGTAAAGTAAAGATTTTATGTTGGGCTGGATCAGATGTGAAGTCAAATGCAGTGCCTGGACAGCATATATCCCAAATATAAGCTGAATTTAAAGTATTACATCACTCTGGAAATGAATGTTTGGTTGTTAGTTTAAGTGCTGTCTCTTCTGAAGAATGATTTTAAGCTGTAATGATTTGTAGTTTAGAGCTCAACTAAAGTCCCATCATTTGCAGATGTTTATGAGTTCTTTCTTTCCAGCAAACATGACCCCTTGTGCACAATGCTTGTCATTTCTATCTTAAAAACAGTGCAATAAAGTGCCATAAAATTGTATCTGCTCTTGATAACAGAAAAAAAAGCATTTTGGACAAAACTTACTGATTTTTTTTTTCCAAATGGTCAGAAGGTACTGTGACATGTAGAGTATTTAGGCAATATCATCATAGGATATCAACTACTTTTATGTTGTGTACAATAGTGGATTTTGATTAACCTTTTGTCATCTTTTTAGACAGTCAGGTCATTTAGTATATTTGTATAGTGAGAAAAGCAACAGAAACATTTCACCATATATTTCAGTCCAGCAGGAACACTATATCTGAAAAATAGAAGCACCAGGATCAGCTTGAACAAAAAAATCTTCACTTTAGGAGTAATAAAAGTTGCAGTAAAATAATGTGTGATTGTTGGAATTCTGCGTTATGATTATTTATATTGTCCCAAAAAACTGTTGCAGTTAAACGAATACAGTCCTGACCATGGCCTACAGTGAGCGCTCATTATGCTCATTAATCGCTGTGACTAAACTCTTTTATTCAAACCTTGAATTATGCTGGATCGACGTGAAAATCACAGAGTCAGAAGCAGCCAATGGTCTCATGCTGCTGAGTTCAGACCCTAATATCAGCGGTTTTAACCCTGTCTGACATTCATAATCTCCATTCTCTTTGAGCCTCTGCTTGTCTGACCGAGACAGCGGGGGACCCCAGGAATAAAAAGATCCCGGTGACAGTTGCTTCTGAACTGATAAAATCAGCGACTGTATAGATGCTGGAGTGGTGCGTAACAGACATGTGTATGTGAAGGGAGGGGAGGGGGGGGCTCACTGTCTGACACCTGCAGCTCTTCATACTCAAAATGCAAATCCAAGCTCAGCCCCTCTCGTGACCCCTCCCTCGGTCTCTGCAATCCAAGGTTACTGAGCAACGACTTTTGCAGATCTTCAATCAGATTCAAACAATGGTACAAAAAGACATCTGATGAATGTAAGTGCAGTGTTAAATGTCACTCTGTTATTTACAGATGATTTACAAACCAGAAAAACCTAATGTTATCATCAGGTGTTTATTTTAATAATTGATAAACATGAAGGAGTGTTTAGTCTCCAGTATTCTGAAGGGGATTTGGAAAACTTCTAATGTTATGTTAGAAAACATCTTCAGAGTCTTTAACCACATATTAGTCATTTTATGAATTACATCCATAAAAACTGTCACACCACTTCACAGCAAAAAATGTAAATGTTTCTTAATTTGAATGAAAGTCAGCTTCTGCTTCAATAACAATAAACAGAAGCAATGACATAAACTGAAGAACATCAGAAAGGTGTGAAGAGTTTTTAAACAGAAAGTGTTTACTGGGAAAGCAAACACTGCATAAAGCCTGTGGGCTTGAAATCGCCAAAGTACAACTTTTTGTCCACCCAAAAGCAGTTCCACGCCCTGACGTCAGCAAGCATCTGCTTTACTGAAGTGCCGAAACGAACAAGATGCTGAATCCCTAACTAGTTCTAAGGTTGAAGCCCTGCAGCAGAGCCTGACCTCTGACCTGGCTGGTGGGAGCTCCTCAGAAGTGTTTCCCTGTGGGGAACAAGTAAAGTGCTGCATTATTTTTATTCTTGTGTGAGAAGTAAATGAGGAGAAGCACCTGTTTTTTACTGGGCTCCACAATAACACTCTGACAAGGATAGTGATGCTCTTCATGAAAGTAAGCTCTTTAGTGCCACCCACTGACTCTGTGCAGCAGAACACCGCAGCAGGTGGATGGAGAGGCTCCACATCCGAGATGCCCTCTGGATCCCAAGATTAGATTCATGAAGGAAAACTGAATTCTAAACACAGGTCTGCAAAAATAACATATTCTACAAATAACATACTAATTATTTAAACTCCAGCAAAATGCAGCTGTTTTATTAACAATAACAATTAACTACATCCTATGCATGATGCTTTCGAGCAAAGGTTTTCCTGTGTAGCAATTATTGATGGACTGAATGAAAATAGAAAAATATTATATACTTGCTACTACTTTGTTTATTGTGAAATTGTATATCCATTGGTCTTCTAGGAAAGCTTTTGGCACTGTGAGATTACTGATGAATCCAAACATCCACGAGCGCCACCGAGTGGCAATGAGTTGGTATTGGGATACATTTCTGCACAGGGAGAACCTTCACATATTATATATGCACATATAAAGGTTTTTATTCGTTTTTTTTAAAGAGCTGTTGAACGTTTTGTAAATGGCAGATTTTTAAATTTTTGTTATGTGTATTTTTCTTAATAGCAAAAACCGGTTTTAGTTCTGAAGTTGATATTGCGCATTTTACGCACAGCCGCTTCAGCAAAGCCGATTTGGATGCGAATTCCAATGTGTTTCTTAAAAAAGGAACTGAAACAGACACACCTCACACCAAAGGCATACTCACGAGGACAATGGAGTGGTTTTTGAGTCCAGCTCAACCCGGGGACGCTGGGGATGCAGTACGTTATGTCCGGAGCGTTTACAGTGGAACAAACTGGAGCCAAGTTGGCAGCTTTTCCACTGGTGACCATATTATATTTCCATGTCTCCTCTTGTGACAAACCACGTCGAAGGTCAGTCAAAATAAAATTTCCGGTAGAAAATTTCAGAACAAAATCAGCCAATGGCGTTGCTTTGACAAAAAATGAAATTGGAACTAGTTGTCTATAATAGACGAGTCCCGAACAAAATTAATGAGTAAAATCAGACTAAAGTCAATCAGTTATAAAATTGTCCACCTTCCATTCAATCTGTGACCCAGGACACCTTGGTATATTTATTTATTTATTTAGATAGATAGATAGATAGATAGATAGTGATGCTCATTTCATATTTCATTTCAATAATTTCTGTCTCTGGTCAAATGTAAGGAACATTAACGTGAGGAATAGACTTTGGGTTGAACGAACACCTGTTCCATAAGGAAATCAAGACACGCTGATGCTCATCACTAATCAAATTATACATATTGTGTCCTTTAAACGTCCCCAGGTTGGCCGACTCTTGACTTAAGAAAAAACATGGCGCACGGCTTGAACTTCAACCTCGGAAATTTATTCAACCTCGCTTATCTGTTTGACAAACTGCAAATCCATCACCCAAAATTCTCGCGATAGATGACCCCCATATATTAGGACGGATGGGGGTGCTCCGTCCACTTGGAGGGGCGTAGGGTTTCCTTGAGGACCTTGGCGAAGTTGGGAGCAGCACAGTGTCTGAAATCCGCACAAGGAACATCCAACCATGTCGGACGCGGTGGTTAGTTTTATGAAGGACTTTCTGGCCGGTGGTATAGCCGCTGCCATCTCCAAAACAGCTGTCGCTCCCATCGAGAGAGTCAAGTTGTTGCTGCAGGTAAAAATATTGCCCACGGCGTGGGCGCATGTGCGCCATTCTGTGCGTAAAGTGTGCGTAATTGTTAAACAACTAATAAAATAATACTAACAAATTAAGTTCGTGTTGTTTTTGTACAAATAAAGTTTAACGATGAACTAAAAGAGTTTATGGAGTGTTGAGCTTTGTGCCAAGGAGCACGTGCAAGGCTCTGTTTCAATGTGGAGTTGGTTTTACGCGCAGGGAAGCGATCTATTGATGCAATGACAGCAGTGATGACATGACCCCCTATAGGTGCTCGATTAAATTCACCTCAGTGCTAGTTTATTTATTATTTGTTGGTGCATTTTTAAAAAAATTAACACTGCTCTACAACAGATGACCGCAGTGATATTTAGTGAAAGTGAACTGCTATATTTAACTTAAAGTATGAAATCTAATCCACGGTGCAGTTTCAAGTGACAGCGTGCCCTTACTCTGCCGGGCCTACACCGGCATGATGCCATCTAAAGCATACTGCATCCTCTAATGCAGTGTAAAAGGCTTAATGTATATTTCTTTTCTTTCTTTCTTTTTTTGAATATTAGGAATTTCATGCAAAATGAATTATTTGTTGGTTGTTTTTTTTCACAAAAATATCTTAATATTACTAATTTATTGACTGTTACTTGAAAATTCAATTTTAGTTTGGGTGAAGTGCAATTTTAACTTTTCCCCTTTGTCTGCAGGTTCAGCATGCCAGCAAACAGATTACAGCAGAGACACAGTACAAGGGGATCATTGACTGTGTGGTGAGAATCCCCAAAGAACAGGGTTTCATTTCCTTCTGGAGAGGTAACCTGGCCAATGTCATCCGTTACTTCCCCACCCAAGCTCTCAACTTTGCCTTCAAAGACAAGTACAAGAAGATCTTCCTTGGTGGAGTGGATCAAAAAACACAGTTCTGGCGTTACTTCGCTGGTAACCTGGCATCCGGTGGCGCCGCAGGTGCGACCTCACTGTGCTTCGTCTATCCCCTCGACTTTGCCAGAACGAGACTGGCCGCCGACATCGGGAAGGGCAACGCCGAGAGAGAGTTCACCGGTCTTGGAAACTGCATCTCCAAGATCTTCAAAACCGACGGCCTCAAGGGTCTGTACCTCGGGTTCAACGTGTCCGTGCAGGGCATCATCATCTACAGAGCAGCCTACTTCGGGTGCTTCGACACAGCTAAAGGTTTGCGCACCTGTTGATTTCAACCATGCTTTTAGCACTGCATTCTGGTATGTAATAGTGACGAGTGGCTCACTGAACTCCTCCATCATGCAGGTATGCTGCCGGATCCCAAGAACACGCACATCGTGGTCAGCTGGATGATCGCCCAGACTGTGACCGCTGTGGCGGGTCTTATTTCATATCCCTTCGACACCGTCAGACGTCGTATGATGATGCAGTCTGGACGCAAAGGAGGTGAGTCCCACTGGTGCACACAGTGGACTTTGTGCATTTATGTATGAACATTATGCGTCACTTTTTGTGTTTCTATTCCCAAAGCTGACATCATGTACAAGGGCACAATTGACTGCTGGAGTAAGATCATCAAGGACGAGGGAGGAAAAGCCTTCTTCAAGGGTGCCTGGTCCAACGTGATCAGAGGCATGGGCGGCGCCTTCGTGTTGGTGCTGTACGACGAGATCAAGAAGTTCACAAAATAAACTTTTTAATCTCCAAGTCTCCAAGGAAACCCTTCACCTTCTTTAAGTCTTATTTCTTGCGATACAGTGATAACAGCCTGGTAACTTACAATGTGGGCATGTGCCACTCCTCTGCCACAGTCTGGTGAAGGTGAGAAGGTGCCGTTGACCCGGGTTAACGTGCCTCTGAGGAACATGTATATATAAGCAATCTATGACATGCCAAAAGGCAGTCCATCAGTAGGACAGAGTCACGCTGGCAGAGATGTTGAGATAACGCTGACCACGACATGACTTCACGTTTATAGGCTCCTCATATTATTCAGTTTGTGAAGCAGTTGCAGTGCTCGTGCCGTATGTTGTGACCACTGTGACCCTTGTATCCAACCTCTCATGCATTATTTTATTAAGAATAAAGATTTCTGTCGAATGTCTTGTTGTCCTGTGAATCCAGCACGTTTTACTTGTCATAGTAAATGGATTTTACTGATATGCCTCCAAAGTGCTCAGACAGTTAATGACATTGATTACTCACACTCATACCTTGTGGTATAGATTTACGTGGCTTTTATCCGTCATCTACAAATTTTGCTCATCCTACTCCCACATAAAGTCCGTGGATGTCGATTAATTCATTTTAAAATATTGATAAAAATTAGAAATGATCTTTATTAGTTTGTCATTTGAACAAAATAAATCAGAAAATAGTGAAAGAATCAGAATATATACACTCTTTATTTTCTACACTTTAACCTTTATTATTAATTCTGTCATAATTCATTAATAGACTCATTTTGCTCTTTGCAATGCATTGCTGACACAGATTTAAAGTTTAAAAAACACTGGAAACTAGTATTTGTTGTGAACAACCAAAGCAAAATGAAAATAAACTTGTCAGTAACAACATCTGAAACAGTCAATTCATGAATGCATATCAAAACATTATCTGAAGCTGCAAAATAGCACTTTTTAAAATTGTTTAACAAGCATCTTTATCATACAAAGACCAGAATAAACATATTACAAAAATATATACAGCTACTTAATTGATTTAAAAAAAAGTGAAATCTATCTTGAGCAATGGAAATCATAAAAATATGAAAAAAGAAACATTTGATTTAAAAAATCCCCTTGAAAATAAAAAAAAGGCATAAACTTCACAATTTCAACAGAGACACTGCTGTGTGAGCAATAATTGGTGCAAATGTAATATAAGCAGACTCTTATCTTCAGAAGATATATTTAACTGTTGGAATAATTGTGACTCCTTGATATTTAATCTATACTAAGCAGAAAAAAGTTTGCATTCTAAATAAGCTGAGGAGCAGATTCTCTGAAACCACTGAGCCCTGTACCTTCAGAACCCAACTTTCTGTGATCAAAGTGGAACAGCAGACAAAAGTGAAAGACCCCAGTCGAGTGCTTCATTGTAGATGGAATGTCATCAGTAAAGGGCCGCGTTTTCAGCACCAGGCCGGCCGGGCTGCGCTCATTTTCTTTTTCCTGGGTGCGGGTGTAGTGCTGGAGTCAGAGGTGGTGGAAGCGGCTCTGGAGCCTGCTGGCCTCGGTCCTCCTGCTGTGGACACAGACACCTTCTGATGAAGAATTCATGCTTATATTCAAATAAAAAAATTTGTATTGTTTGAATTTCCCTTATGTGTAATCAACACATCTCCATCTAAACAAGTCAAAAGATGACAAACTGAAATTTAAAGCATCAACCGATCATCATACTGAGCTTGCATTTCAAGAGGTGCTAATAAACTAGACATCATAACAACATAAGGCGGCTTAGACTAGAGTAATGAGAGAAGACCGAGTGAAGTGTGACTATACTGACCTTTACAATAAGAAGTGATTATCACGTGTCCTCAGCTGCTCTACACTGTCTGCACATCAGCTCTTTCTCAGAATCAAATCCCTGCAGCAACTTCAGCCGGACATGTGATCAATCTGCAGCCTTCAACCCTGAGAGCGTGGCGCCACAGGCCGATTCTCATTGAGCACCTTGATTAAATCAACATTGGCTGCTTCAAAATAGCAAGGTGCACTGCTGCTGTTGTCAAACTGTTTTCATGGAATCAAAACACTAAGTGGAAGTCAATCTACACCACCGAGTCAATGTGCAGGGGTACAGAAACAAGCTTAGTTATGATGGAGCCTGTGTGTGGTTGTTATTTAAACTGCTGTTTGGCTATGGGCGGGAAGCACAGTGGAATCAAGCAGTTCGAACTGCTGAGATGTTTATAGAGAAGTGTTAGAGACATTGGATGTCTGGGTAGAAACACCCACCTGAGGACGTCCTGCTCCTCGGCCTCTCTTTCCTGCTGGTGGACGTACAGACGGGATACAGTGGAGCTCCCAGGTAACTGGCGTGACGCTGGTAATCTGCCAGTTGTTCCGAGCGCCTGAGACCCGGCGTAGGCTTGACTGACTCAAGCCTCTTCAGAAAAGCCTGTAAGAAAATCAAACCGATGACATTTAAATCCATCCATCTTCTGCACAAACTCCATCCTGAGAAAAACAAAAGCCCATATCAGCCTATGCTGGGCAACAAGTAGTGGCACCACTGTGGCCGTGCTTATTCTCATGAAGCAAAAGCGCATCATCTTCTAAAGGAAAATTGTAATATTCAAAATGGGTGTGAATCGAGCACACATCTTTACTTCCTGACAAAGCAAATACACATGCAGCAAAAACAAGTCTTTAAATCAATAAATTTAGGTTAAATAGTAAATTCTGACTTTTGTTTGTTCTGCATGTGTGCATGTGCTGTCAGGAAGTAAAAATGTGTGCAAACAAGACAAGAGCATGAGGATAAAGAGTGTCAGCAAGATGCGAAATATTATACGTGCAATCGCAATCCAACACGCAGATTCTGTAGAAATCTGTCACGTTTCATGAATAAAAATCAAATAAAGTACAAGTTTTAGGAGATTGTTGTCTTTAGGTTAAAAAATCCTTCAGAGATCCTAAAATGCACGATCTGTCTAAATGTAGTCAGATTTGTCACATACTGGATTCCAATGTATATTTTAAATTAATCTCCCTGCGTAATACTATCCAACCAAAACAAAAGTAAGTAACTGACCAATCTTGAAAAGCACAAAAGTGGCAGGAATGGTTTTACGCATGTGTGACGAATACAGTGTGCGATGTGCAGGGGGAAAATACACTGATCACACGGGAGATTCAATTACTTCTCTAAGAATAGAAAAGGCAAAAAGAACCCCTGACAGAGGAGTGAAATGGACTCATGAGAGGGAACAGTGTGTCCTGTGAATGGCTGAAACACATTTTCTCAGAAAACAGCCGCTGAAGGGATTATAGGAAGACCTGCAATCTGTAATAATATGAAACATTAACAATAAAAATGAAGGAATTACCACAAATTTTCACGTAGGAAGTGTAATAGTTGGCATGAGCTCAATATTCTCATTACTTAATCACATTTTTACAACACTGCCACTTGTGTGTTTTCACTTCTGAGTGGTCAAGCAGAGTTAATATATGTGGTGGGCAGCTAAAGCCTGAACTGTCCTCCAGTGTCAGTCTTCGACACTGCCGCTGGCCTCCCACCTGCTGCCATCCGTCCAAACCCATCAGTGTCTGTTTTCAGGAGCGTTACTCCCAGACTGACACATACTTCACCCAACTAATTGGCAATATTCAAACCACTAATACATATTTGCTCAGAGAATAGGGTAATATCTATTAAATTGTTAGGTAACACAACGGCAAAAACCTGTTGACCATGTTAAACATGTTGACAGTTTGTATAAGATCTTAAAATGATTTATCTTTTTTTTTTTTCAAAAATGTGTTTTTTATTTGCTTATAGAAGTGAATGAAACCTAACTAAATACATTTTTTTCTGAAAGCGCAATCAACATGTAGGACATATCCATATATATCATCAGTATGCAAACCTAGGGAAGTACACACTGGTGGATGAAGTAAACTGAAAAAATATTCCTTTTGAACAATGTTCCTAGAAACATATGCTTAATATAATATATATAATATAAAGATATTTGTAAAGGTGGCTGCAAAGACTGATGGGAAACAAATGAGAACAGAGGCGGAGCGTGGGTCTCAGTACAGAGGGGGCGGAGCATTCTCAATGGGCCCTTATGATAGTAATTTCACCATTCAAACAATCCCTCATCCTACCATCAAACAACACACTAATGCTCACTTTTATTAAGCCAAGCAAACCTATATGCCTCAGAAAGCAGAATAAAGTCACAAACCAGTTCACAAACTTGTTCTGAAGAACAAATACACATACGCACGCACACACACACACACATACACATACACACGCAGCCTGACAGCTGTCAATCTCCGAGCGTCCGCTGTCCATGGTGCTGAAAGCTAAGATTATAAACTCACGGGCTACATCTGTACCATCTTTGATACAGCTTAAATATAAAATGAACACAGCTGGTCTAAAATTACACAATCTATTCAGATAGATATAGTAGACACAGCTATCTATATCTTTTGGAATTCACGTATGTTAGAAAAAAAAATAGACTCGGCGGTCTCTTATAGTTGAGAGCAACACAAGGCACATTCAAATAGGCAGGTGTTTAAAGCGATACTTCAACATTTTGGCAAATTGGCCCATTTAGCGCAATTCCTTAGTCATTTCGAACAGCATACTTATTTTTTTTGTGAGGGTGAGCTGTTGTTTATTCAGAGGTGAGTCAGGGAAGGTTTTCGGGACGGACACAATGGAGGTGGATGGTATTTTTGTTTCCCCTCGTCAAACTCGTCAAATACAAAATCCAACAACCCCAAAACACTTTGGTGGACACGTAATAATCCACACATTCACTACACTGTGAAATATTAATGCAAAATTACCAGATTGAGTTGTTTATGCAAAGATTGCTAAGATGGAACTACTTACTAAACATGGCGTCTGGGCGTAGTGATTTCAAAAGAAAAAGTAGTTCCCAGTATTTGCTTCAGTGTCGTAACGCTACAATATCATTTGGTGGTGTTCCACAGCGTACTTGAATGTGCGGATTATAACGTGTCCACCAAAGTGTTTTGGGGTTGTTGGATTTTGTACTTGATGAGTTTGACGAGGGGGAACAAAAATACCATCCACTTCCATTGTGTCCATCCTGAAAACCTTCATCTCTTGCCCTCAAGCCATCAGCTCTTTGCCAACATATTTCCTCCATATAGAATCCTGCTGTGTGTCAAAGATCCTTTTTGATTACACAGTTTGACACAACAGCACACTGCTTGAGAACTGGAGAAACAACACTGTTTCAAAGTAAACTATGCCCACATTCTGCAGAGTTTCACACTGGCCAGACTGGATATCAATGAGAATTAAACAAAAGAATCAATTTAAAAACTGTAATGATTCAGTCCCAGATTTTTATTTTCAGAGTTTTGTGGATAAATGTGTGAGTGTTAACAAAAATGCTTGAAGAGAACAGAATTCACTGATAAATTATGTTACCATGAGTAAAGATCCTTAAAGAGTGATGAATGTTGAAAAACATCTAAACCAATAACTGAGTTTTAAGCTGAGAAGCTAAACTCACCAGGTTCTCTCTCTCGATTCGTTGCTGGTCCCGCTGCCTGTTCAGAGCGGAGTGAGACAGGCGGACGAGAGGAGAGGTGGTGGCCACATGGGATTTCTTCGTCATTGCGCTTCCTGATCGCGGCCCTGGGGAAAGGCGCGACAGCTCCCGGAGAAGTCGCTGGTTCTCTCGATCTATTCGCCGGACCTCATCGTTGGTGAAGGAGTAGTTCTTCCTGTTCCTTCCTCCTGGATAGTGGATGACCAGTTTGTCTCTAAGCTCACTTTCTAAACTGAAAGAACCTGTTTGATGAAAAGGACACTTATTACAATACAATCTACTGCTTTTTAAGTTCTTCAGTTATATGGGAGTTGTTTTTTCGTGTTTGAAAATAATCTATAAAACAAGTTTAAAAAAGAAGAAAGCATAGTCCTGAGCCATTTAACTGCGCTGCCATTATTGACATTTCTGCAAAACTAAGATAAACTCCTTACTTTGCAAATGAAATCATTACCATTCACAGCTCATGCAGTACAATCTCCAATACATTCTGTATGTAAAAACCAAAATAAAATAGGTGGTTTGTTGCTACACAATTCTAAAAGTTGAATATTAATATAATCACACAAAAACTACAGTGTGGTGTCTTTTGTGCAAGCAATATGAAAATATAATGTGAAAATTGCAACAAACTTGATATCTATGAAACAGATGTTATTTATCTGGTTTTGGACAATAAACAGCTTTGTGGACTCACACTCGTCCATGTCCCGATCTGAATCCCCTTCATGAATGTTGCTGAGTCCACTGGAGGGCACGCTCTCCTGGCGCTGCTCTTTTTGCTGAGTCTCTTCAGCTTCTCCCTGGTTAGGATCCAATGACTGTCGAGGGCTGGAGTGAGGAGAGGGGAGAGGGCTCACGTCGGTCACCGTATAGTCCGATTCGTCTGTAGGGGTCGTCTGTGCTTGCTGTGACACTGCTGATCCCACTCTGGTCCTTCTTACTTCAGGACATAGAGAAGCCTTGCTGGGTTTAGGGAGGGTGGGGGACTCCAAGCTGCTCCGCTGGCTGGTACTACTGCAAGAGCTGTCCAAGTCCGCATCTGCACTGTTTTCAGTGGACGAGGGCAACGGACTCTGTGTGTGTCGACATCTTGCACGCTTTCTAGTGGAATGTTTAGTTCTCCTTTTCGAGCTCTCATTGAATGTTCTTGTTTCTTCTTCAGTCTCATTTCGACTCTTGCTGGAGACATCGTTATCTTCCACGTCTCTGGTTTCAGCAAGTAAAGCCAACAAAGATCCTTTGGGTCTTTCGTGATGCGCATTCAAATTGTTTTCACCATCACTGCTATCAGTGCTGACTTCATGCGATGTACAAGAAGTGGATGACCCGCTGGGCCGCCGACTGCTCTCTCTCCTCCTGGCTCTGCTGTTGGTGTTGTTATTGATGTTGTTCTCCACTCCATTCAGGTGCTTTCCACTTTTATTGTTGTTTGGAGAGAGACCGTCCTTTGCAGTTGCAGTGTACTTTACATTTGGCTTTTCAGGAGACGCTGGGTTCTCTTTTTCAGCCTTCAAACCTTCCTCCACTTTCTTCCTTCTGTGTACGCTGCTACTATCACAATCACTGTCAAAAAAAGCGTGATCCACTTCACCTTCTAGTTCACTGGGGTTGAACATGGTGGTTTTCCACAACACATGAAACCTGTAATCAGAATCAGAATCTTCACTTAATGCATGCATCTGTATAGGCACATTAAAAAACATATGCAAAAATAACATAATTACAATTTTAAACTATATGGACATTTTTTTTTTCCGTCCTGTCTAAAGGAGGCAGGATGTCTACAGGACTTTGTCTGAGAAAGGGGGCTGCTGTAGTGTTTGGTAGACCTGACAGAGACAGTCTGGAGCCTGTTTCTGGACGGAGTGATACTAGAGACCTCTCTTCAACCACTGTCCTTGTGAGCTTGGTCTGCTATATCAGAAAGAGAGACCTCTGTCACTTCTGTATTTCTTTAATTATTCTCAGCAGAGCTTTGGAGTGAAGGGTTGCAATGTGATAGGTTTTACCCAAGTTCTTTATAAAATCAAGTCACAGAGAAAAAAAACATCAGATCATGCTGCACAGCATGCTTTCAGAAACTGGATAAAAGTATTCGTGATCATGTTCGAGTAAGTCTACAAGGCTGGTAAAACACCAGCTAAGTCATTTCAAAATGCAACTACAGCATTAATTCGGGCATCATTCATCTCAAGCAGATTATAAGAATTTGATAGAATGTGTTTTTAACATGGAACAAGTTTTTACATGGACAAAATTGAATTTTAAATCTTTGAGTTGCAGTCAAATTCAGCCAGTGATTTGAAGAGACGAAGCAGCAGGGAATCGCTAAATATATATATCCCAAAAATGAGGTGATCGTGAACCAAATCTTGTGAACGCCATGGAGAAAAGACAAAGCTTATAAACACTGGTTTGAAGCATAATTGTTGACAAACGACAATGATCACGTTTACAACCCTTCAGCTAAGCTAACATTAGCCGTGAAGAACTGTTATCTTACCTGTCGAATTAAAGTGCAAGTAGCTTGGATGACGTCAGCGTTCTATTTATGTCTTCACAAAAGATTCGAATAATCACAAAAACGCTCCAACGGACCTCGAACTTGCGTTAAATGAATGTTTTCATGAGCAGACTGCATTCTGACAGCTGCGTGGTGCCTATAGCAACTAAGTGACGTCACTTCCTGGCAACGGTTGCGACGAATGAGACAGGAGAGCGTTTTTCAAGCCCGGAATTACGTCACTACGATTTTACAATCACTAAACATGCAATAAATAATTGCATGTTGAATAAAACTACCAAAAATCTGGTTGAAAAATAAAAAAACAAAACAAAAACAAAAACAAAAACACAAAACCATCCTGAAGCTTAAGTCTAATGATACAGCTTTTTTGAATGTTTTTCTCAAAACATTAAAAAGCGAGTCTTCATTTTATTCTTTAATAAAGTAAAAACATCCGTCATAGCAGTACATTTTTTTTAATGAAATTCAGGACCTCAATGCCACCCATTAATGGACTGAAAGGAGGGGAAACTGAGACTATAAAGGGATAGAAGGATGACGTTTTATTGTTGTTTTTATGTATGTTGTTGATTATACAGTATAATACATTTTCAAAATCAAAATAGGTATAACACTCCTTTATGACTGAGTGATTGACTAGAATAATAGACAGGTGAATGGATGTATAAATGAAACTGACCCCTCTTATCAACTGCTTATTGAGTTCACATGGTTTATTTGTTTATTTAATTATTTTACAAACAACTCTTGATTTTACTATCAATTGTTTGAAGATCATTTCAAATTCAAATACCTCAAAAAATGGACACCTGTTTAAAAAGAGAGAAGCATTATAGGTTTATACTTTGGTAAATAGACAAAAAAATGTCAATTTTAGAGATGCTCTACTGTTAGCCATCACAGTATTATATTACATATTGTAATGTATGATTTATATTATCCATAAATTTCATTGCTTGCACAGTCCTCATCTTTATGTTCTCAGATGTGAATGAATTAAAACACAGCAAAAACAGTTCAGGCAATGATCTATTTGTCTATTTTAAAGTACAACACATCAAGGAGCACAACTGTTATCGGAACAGAGGGGAGGTCATTTAGTCCTTCATTGAGTATCTATTATGCCAAAGTAACTGCTCCCTCTAGTGCATCTCCATTAACAAGAAAGAGGATTATCTGGAGGCGCGTCCCCTGAAATTACAATTTGTCATGGTTTTGCTCTTAATAACATAGTTAGACCTAGAAGTGACACACACTAATGAAATGCCGATGTCCTAGGACAATAGCTCGAGGGTGAATCTATCGTATAAACCTGTGTCTGGTCACTATCGTAGAATTTACATGTCAATGCAGGATGGGTAAAGATAGGGATAGAATAGGGCCTTTTTTGTGTCCGCTCCATACTCACACAATCAAGCCATAGATAAGAAATCACAACTAAGGCATGCAAAAGCCAGATTTGTGATTTGCTAAAGCTATAAAATGACCTAACAGTGTACACATTTTTGACAAAATTTACATTTTCTGCACATCTGCTAGTGGGAGGAGAAAAGCCTTTATTTTACTGTGACAGCTGACTGGCTGTGAAACCTAAATTGCAGGGAATAACCGGCTTCCAAGAATGTGTGCGTCAGAGGGATCAGTGCAGATCAGGCTGCATTCAGATGCTGCCTTTTTCTTTTTTTTCTTTTTTTAAAACCCAACGAGCACTGAGAATGGGGCCAAGGATGCCCCAGTGCCTGTTTAGTGTTTGTAGCAGTTTAACAGAAAAAATAAGACACTGATCACATAAACCATGATTCTCAGCAATTTCACATAAGACAAAAAATAAATACAATTAAAACAACAATTGATCCGGCTTCAGTCCACATTTACGGTGATGAAATGTTGTTTTCTATTGGAATTCTATTCCAGGTGATTCTTTCCCACAGAATAGCAGAAAATAAGACACAATATAACCATAGGAATTCCATGTGATTCTTGTTTTTAACTACAACACAAAGGCCCATCTATCAGTCCCTCCTCTTCTATAAAACTTTACCCTGATCAGGGTCACAGAGAATCCTGGCTGACTAAGGGTGAAGGCAAAGAGACAGACAACCACATTCTCATTATTCTCATTACAAGCTTTAAGAAGATTCTTCTGTTTCTCCCTAAAACAACATGTGGAACTCTCTACCAGCTAAATTCAACCAGATCACCTTAAGTCAGCGGTTTCTAACGTATTTCCATTCAGGGGTCAAGAACATCCCATCATCCCATTAAAAAAGTAGAAATAACTTCTCTTTTTTTGAGTTCTAAAAAGTTTGAGAACATTATATAAATATTAGTTTAATGTCTAATACACAAAACTCACAAACAACTTAGCTGGAAACAAAAAATTTTCTCGTAACTCTTCTGTTCTATGCTGTAAGATCTTGCTGTGATTATCTTTCCCCTCTAGATCTCTGAGTTGTGCTATGTTGGACAATTTAAGTAGAACCAGCAAGAGAAGATAATACTTCTGCATGTAGCGTGTTCAGTATTTAACATGTGTTAGGATCATATGACTAACAGTAATTTAAAAAAAATTATGAAGACATTAAAAAAATAATTTCAATTCTTTTGAAAATGACACAAGCACAGTCAATATATTTCACTGCTCTTTATTAAAGTTGCAAATGTGAAGCACAGAGAGAAACGTGCATACTGGATTTCTATTTTCAGTTCAAATATTTCTGCTGTCATGATCGCAACCAATTAATTTGTGTGGGACTGAAGCAAATTACAAGATTTAACATCATGAAACAAGAAACATACATTTCAAAACTCCATTGCATTTACACAAAACAAGAAGATAATCATTTTCACCTGCATTTTTTAAAAGCTTAAAGCGCTACTTTGGGAGATCTCAGATGACCTTCGGCCTCTGAGGCAGACACAAGTTATAATATGCCGTCTGATCCCAAAACTCCGGTCCTTTCCATCCACACCACCCCTGAAAAACAAACAACAAACCCACTGAAGTCAGAACTGTGCATAAACCTTTGTTCACAGTTCACAGCTGGTGAAGTGGTTTTTCTGCAGTCACCTTGTCTGTAATGAACTGTAAGTCCTCTGCTCCTGTGTAATGAGGATCCAGGATGAGGTAGCGGATCTGCCCTGTGGTCTCACTCCATGCAACACCAAGGATTGTGTGAGCTAACACCCCCCCTCCTGCAACACAGAGGTCCTTCACTTCAAACTCTCACCAAACTCTGAACAAGCAGGAAAATCTGAGTTTTTTTATAACATCTTTTAATGAATACATTATAGGTTCAAGGGTTGAAAAGCAAATCTCTTGACAAATTAAATACATGTAAATTTAAATGTATGGACTAAAATTAAACAATCTTGCATCACATCTCCAGAATATCAAATCAGTATTTCAAGCAATATCGAAAAGAAGAGCTGTTTGCTCTTGTGCTTACAAAGGTTGCTAGAAAGGTATGAGATTAAGGTAATTTCTAAAGTACTAAAAATGACTGTTTTTCAAGTATTGCTTAAGTTCAAGCATATAAAATTCAATTTGAATCAAAGTCGCCAGAAATGGTCAACTGTATATAAATACTATTGGCACTCAACTCACCGATCATGATGGGAGTTCCTTCAGTAAGAAAGTGGTTTGCCAGCTCTCTGCCTTTTGATGCCAGCTCAGATCCCTGACTGATAAAGAACACAAAGATTAGAATTCAAATAACACTTGGTCACTAACAAAATGTTTCATACTGTAAAACTAACAGGATTCAAGCCACACCTCACAAACATGATCTTGGAAGTGACGTTGAGGAGCTGGTTCAGAACAGCCTGAACCTCAATGGACCCAATCCACTGACGCGACCCGACAAAGGAGGGCTGCTTGTCTCCAACATCCACCAAAGCCTGGAGAACAGAAGTCATTATAGAAACGGGAATCCAGAATGCAGAAGATTCAAAACTTCAAAAAACAAAAATGTTTATGTCATAATTACAGTGGACTACCTGTTGGATTTCCTTATGCGTCGGCACAGAGCGCTCTATATACCCCTGCTGCTGGAACCAGGAGCAGATGGTCTGCAGGGAGCGATACGCGCAGCCCCAGCCATTGTCATCAATACGATCCTGCATGTAGTGGTGATAGCTGTAGATCCCCTGGACCAAGAACACCTTTGAACAAAGACCCACGATAAAAATGTGATTATATAAAAAACGATATTCAAGTTAAGAGATGACATTTGTTCTCACAAGAGAGAGCTGACTTCAGATAATGAGACACACCTTTCCGTTGTCCAGAGTTGGATGCGTCAGACTCAGATGAGGGTTTCGGAGATAACCATCTCTGTAGGGTTCATTGGGGAAGTGGTGAGCATTGGCTCTTCTGAAGTAAGGCCTGTCTTCTAGCAGCTCATACTGCTGATGCAACTCCTACACAAACGAAAACAAATATGTTGAGCAGACAAAAGAAAACACATTTTCAAATCTACATAAAGCATTCAATGACAGTCATTTTAGAAGATTTTACAGTTTTAAATCAGCAAATCGGTGGATGAACTGAAGTGCGGCTCACTTTCTACACTTCAGCCCAATAATGCTGCTGACAATGAGATCATCCAGGTTTGGGATTTTTAAAAGTTCAATTTAAAGTTCTTACCCTACGTTTTGTTTCTAGCTGGCTGTCAGGCATTCCTGCTGGGAAAATCACAGTGACCAGTCCATTGGGCTCCGGGAGGAGGAAGTGGAGTGGCTCAGGGACCAGTACTGTCGTCCCATTCATGTGCTGCAGGATCACTTTCTCCATTTCACCCAGTTGGTTTATTAGCGCCTCCATCAGTTTCTCACAGGCACTGCAAAATAGAGGCAAGCTCTGTTCAGTGCCTGCGAATCAATAGAAAGTCTGATGATTTCAAAAGACTGGAATGACACCATGTTGATTTGAATGACAGGACATACTCTCTGAGCGTGTCACTGCAGCTGGTATGGACAACACAGTCCATGGGAAGAGTCGCAGTCAGGAAGTGGGATTTCGTCACGGTTTTGCTGAGAATCGGGGCTGACAGTGGGCCAGGCCTGGTCACTTCCATCATCAGGTGAAAGTTGAGGACACTCTGAATGAACAGCAGGAATTTACATTAAACAAAAGCACACAGACAACATGAAGACAAAATAAACCTAAAACAGTTGGTCAGAAGAGCAGCTGAAAATATATTTGCACATACTTCAATATTGAAGCCATTATTTGTTTAATATTTTAAATACTGTGAGTTTACATTTTTGCTGTTTTATCTGTCAAAACTGATGTAGCAGCATTCTTGATTCTTGAAGTGTCCCAGTTTCTTAATGGATAATGCACTGGCCCAGTACACTAGGTGGGTTTAATTCCCATGTGGGGTGGATAAGAAATTGATGAAGGATAAACTGAATGCGAGAGCAGCAATTTTTACTCACTATCACTGGGTTTTGGACAGCGGAAGAAAAGGAATAAAGACTGGTGAAAATGTGGACTTAAATGCTGCAGAGAAGTATGAAAGGCTTTTCACCCCATTTTTCTGACATTACTAAATAATTCATCTACCAAGTAAGCCATGAGCCATGAATAAAATCAGGCTGGCACACAAAGAAAGAAATGAAATAAAATGTCATCCCTCAGCTGTAATGGTCCGCTAACTGAAGGCTCATCCCAATCCATTTATCTATTTTATGTAACATGTGAATTGTGCACTTTTACATTTTATTTATTCTCTTGTGCAGCACTTTGGTTCTCTGTGGTTATTTTAAAGTGCTTTATAAATAAAGTTAATGGTATGTTATCCATCCTGCTCCATCCTGCGCAGGGTCATGGGTGCTGGAGTCGATTCCAGCTATGGGCAAGGGCAGGGCACATTTTGACTTTTTTTTCCCCCACTTATACATCAGTGATTCAAATCCCAGATGGTGTGAATGTAATGTAGTGTAGAAAAGCATTATTGCAAAAACACAATTTTATATTATTAAACTATAGTTTCTGTTTGAAATTAGGACAAATAACAGTAAACTCTTGAGAAGATGACTGGGCTCCAAAAAGTAACAAAAAGGCAGATTAGCTGTTGACAAAAACAAAAGCTCCTAAAAAAAAGAAAAAAGTGCTTTATCCAATTGCCTTGTCAATAACAACCATCCACCCACCTTTTATACCACTGTATCAACCTTAGAGCCACTGATTGCAGCTGACTGTGCAAACACAGGATGCACTGGACAGGTTGCCAGTGCATCAGAGGGCGAACACACAGAGGGATTGGCACAACACACACTCACACAAGAGCGCAATTTAAGAGTCAACACTGAAATTAAAAATGCATAACTTTCTACTTTGGTGAAAAAAAAAAGGGGTACCTGAAGAAATCCACAAATGCAAAAGCAGACTATGCAAACTCTGCACAGACAGGTCCCTGTGGATGTGAACCCTCTCTCTGTATTTTCTCTGTGCTGGATCTGGATTACAACCTGTTCAGCTGTACCTTGCCTTCATCCACAGTCAGCTGGAATCAGCTCCAACAACCCATGAGTACAGGTTGAACAAAGCAGGTGATGCAAAACAGGCCGACGACACTTTGGCAGGTCACTAGTATCATGCTATAAAGTTCTGTTTTATGATTTGATGTTGCCTTATTACCACCGCTGGCTTCCCCCCCAAAAAAAACAAAAAAATCATAATATAGCTGTGATCATAAAGTGAGTGTGTACATACTGGTGACAAGCTTTTTTTGATTTTCTTTTTTGCAGATCTCTTTCCAGCACTCTCTTGTTCATCTGTCCTGCAATAAATAATAAATAACAAAATAAATTACAATTTAGCCAAGCAAAAGGCAAGCATATTTCATGTACATCAACTTTCAGTGTACATAAACACACATGAGGAAAAAGTGAACTGATGAAGATAATGAAGATGAAAGTAACTACACAGAAAACCTCACAACTCCAACTGAACAAGTGATTCCAACAGGCATAGAAAACTCTGATCCTAGTGCAGCTTATGAACACATGCATTTACAGTTCTAGGTAACTAACAAAATGCAGGCGAATAAAGAACATTTTAAGTTGTCACTTCAGGACAAGAGGTATAGCAGATATCACTTTCTCAGGAATCATGGAGATTTAATATAATAGTCGGAGTTTTGCATCAAGTTGCCAGAGACACATGCACTGCTTTAATTCATTTTTTGGATAAAGACTCAATAAATCCACATTAAACCGCCTTTATTTTCTTTTTTTTGAGACAGAACTTACTGTATCCACGGGTATAGATCCTCACACGATGTATCTGGAGTAATTTCATCAGGTGTTGCATGAACACATTTGTTCGGCCAAATGAAAACTGGACTGTCACAGATGGCGAAAACACAGGACTCGGATTTCACCTGTGAACGAAGGCTCTCAAATGTTCTTGAGATTACCTTTCGCATCAGTGCTGTAAGAGAAGAAAAAAAAAGTCAGTTACTTTCACTGCCCTGAAACTGTTATATACTGTTAAATCAAATTTCTAAGCATTTTATCTGACACTCTGCTATTGTCATGGTTTCCTTGACACAGACGATTAGCTCATGTATTTTTTTCACAGGACAACAAAAAATCATGTGCAACAACTATTTCATGAAAGATTGTTACATTAGCTGGTCAGCTGGATCAAAAGGTTGGTGCTAAAGGACATAACATTACAAAACATGGATAGGAGTGCAGTTGTGTTAATGAACATCCAATTGGACTAAAACTGTAACTTCAAAATACACTATATTGCCCAAAGTATTTGCTCAGCCAATGAAATCATTGAATTCAGGTGTTCGGATAACCTCAATGGCCACAGGTGCATAAAATGAAGCACCTAGGCATGCAGACTAATTCTACAAATATTTTTGAAAGAGTGGGTCGTTCTCAGGAACTCAGTGATTTACAGGATGGTTCAGTGACTGAAAGCCACCTGTGCAGTAAGTCAAGCCATGAAATGTCCTCTCCACTAAATGGTCCACCATGATGAATTAGGGTGGAGACTGTGAGTCAGGCCTTTTCCTCCCACATCAGTGTCGGACCTCACAAATGCCTTTCTAGAAGAATGGGCAAAACCCCCATAAACACAATCCTAAACCTTGTAAAAAGCTTTCCTAGAAGAATTGAAGCTGTTATAGATGCAAACGGTGGAACGACAATCTATTACATCCTATGGTTTATGGCAGTGGTTGCCAAAATGGGGGTACTTTAAGTTATGCCAGGGGGTTCAAAAATCCTTTATAAAATGTTAATGTAACATCATATACTAATTTCATATCTAGTCAGCACTTCCATTTCATTACAATAAACCTAGAGTTTCCCTCACACCAGGACGGTTTGACCTGACCTGGCATGTGCCACATGTTCATAATTAAGATCATGAATCCATATGGTTTATAATCCCAAAAGAGGGCACTTTACAGTGATGATTACTTCTATGAGTGGAAATCTTTATTTAAATGAATCATTATTTGACTTAGTTATTTTTATATCTTTTTCCAAAGACCCCTATAAATGATCAATTAATTTGCACTGTCATAAAATTTAATAAATCATAAACTGATTATAGTGCTGTATTTTATGTCTTCATCTCTTTAGCAAAAATGCTTTTCCCTGGTGAGAGGGTACTTAAATTACAATTTTATTTATGGGGGGTATATCACTGAAAAAAGGCTGAGAACCACTGGTTTATGGGATGTCACTCAAGTTCATATGCACGTGAAGGCAGAGGACCAAACACTTTCGGCAAAATTGTGTAAAATCGTAGTTATGCTTGAGAATTACTGAGACTGCTGCAGAGTTTGAACTACATCCCCTGAATTCCTGCTGACATCTACAATCCTGAAATAAGTACTGTGACTTCAGGACAGTTCAGCTTAACTTTAGCTGAAATCCTGTGAGACTGTGGAGGCATTCAACTTCAATACCTTCACGTTCAAAGATGTTAAAGAAAGGGTCCGTGAACGTACCATCTGTGTTATCCAGCTGACATCTCAACTCCAGAGGACCTTTAAGGCGAATAATGGTCGCAGTGTTCGAGTCAACAACAACCTGGTTCAACACAGTAAAAACCCGGCAGGTTATAAAACAAGCAGTTTCCAGATTAGGACGCAAAACTTTAAATAACTGACTGGAAAAGAGGAACTGTGCGAGGCAGCTGTTATTGATACCAGGACAAAGCAGGATATCATGTCACGCAGAGCGGAGAGGGACGTGACAGCTTGTTTTTGTTACCTTTTCTCTGAATACGTACCATTGTGGAGTTTAGTCTGTGTCCAAGTCACGTAAACTCAAATATTTATCCGTAGCTGTCTATGCACAGGAGGCTGACATATCTGCTGCGTCCACTCTTCAACGTGTCTCTCTCTGCTGCATCCTATTGGACAATACTGGCTCCGCCTACCCGTGTTGCCTTCACTGTGCCTCGTAATTCTAGAAAACCCAGCTAGAGAGCAAAACATGCCTGTCTTGAAAGATTTGACTTGATTTTTCTTTTATTGTTCTTTCTCAGCCGAACAGTATCTCTGAATTGTTGTACCACAAATGGAAGTGGTATTAAAGGGTGAAAATGTTGATTATACCGACAAAGAGCGTATTGTAAATGCACTTGGTGATTATTTCATGTTTGTATGATTTCACTGAGTGAATGGGGCATACAACATCTAATTATTCCAGCTTCAGTGCCCATGCCATCCTTATTATGCAACATCTGACAACATGCATCCACATTGCTGTTTTTATCCTCTTTTGCAAAACTTGTCTTTATGATGCTGATTTGTATAGTTAAATTGGAAGGATTAAAAAAGACAAGCGTGTGGAGGGGTTGTAATTGTTAGAATTATGTGTTTCTCATTGTTTTTGCCTTTTGGCCTCAGGACAGTCCTGGATACTCATGCATGCAAAACTGGCCATGGCCAGTGCAAACAGGGTTAATGATACTGTATGTTGTTATTATGCACTCACAAATGAGGTCTTTTGAACTTTCATCTGTCGTCTCACGATCATTTGTAGCAGAAATCATCAATACAAATCAGCTGGCCGAATAGTAATGATACCATTTCTAACATAATAAATCAGATGAGCAATTAGCTGTTCCTTAACTTGCTGTGACATCCAAAAGGCATTTCAGTAATATTAAGCAAAATATTTTTTTTCTCTCATCACAAAAGCAGGTCTAGGTCAATGCTACATGACCCCAGAATCCAGAAATTATGGGTTTATCAGGATTATGGGAAAGAGGGGTATGAGTGGCCCTTTTGTTGAAAGAATTTAATAAAAACACAGAGGACTACAATGCACTATGCTGTAATATCAACTTGATGAACCAGTTTATTGCTTGAATAATCAGCTACAGATGTATAGCCTATGCTAATGTACATATAGATATATTATTTACACATCAGATGTAATTCTTGTATCTTTTAAAAGCCTCAATGAATCAGAATGTTGCAATCCTCTTCACAAGGATGAACTATACAAACAGCCAAAAATCATGTCTGTGAAGTTCCCGTTCACTGAGTGTACTTGGCTTGATTTGTGATGAGATTAGTATCTTTGCAAATGTTTGCTGGACCTTGACAAACGGCAGGCACTGTGGAAACTCTTATTGCGAATGCACATTCATCATATAGCCATAAGAAAAGTTTATCTTTGAGTTCTTTTGCTTGCATGACACAATGACAGATTTGGCAGGATGAGGCAGTGCTAATGCAGAAAAAGTAGCTTGAATATATACAAATATTTTATGTGCTGCTGTAAGTTTTTCCATGGACAACTCATTTCAAGTCATTCAGAAGTTTGATGTGCGCTATTTTGGTCTTTTTTTTTTTTTTTTTTGCTCATTAAGAAAAAAAACATTTTTAATATTTAAAGATTTTTAGGCTGCTGAAAACAAGATTGAACTTTTCAAAAAATACAAATTGTTTCATAACCATTTTGAACTCAGACGCACACATGAACTCTGAAAAAGAAGGAAATATTGCTGTTTTAAAAATCACCATGAAACAGTTTTATGTCAACACTGGACTGTCTTTGACAGTTTTGTTCACAATAAATCATCGGGTAGAATATACAAAAACATATTTATTAGAACATCTGTAAAGGATGTTTTTAAGCCATGTTTAATCACGACGGAAGATTACAGGAAGACAATCATATTTCACTGAGTACTTCAGCATTAAACAGTTGTTGTAACCACATTTTTTTTCAACAAAATCCTGTAACCTAGAAGCATGATGAAAAAAAAAAGTAGAATTATTCATACAAAGGGTTTATGCCAAGAAGCAGGATTAGAGACAGGGTTATAAGCATTAAACAAAACCCATCCATCCATTATACCACCTTATCCTGTTTATTGTCATTGCACACTGGAGTCAATCCCAGCTGGCTGAGTGGGGAGGCAGGCAGGGTACATCCCGGACGCACAGACAGACACTCACAGACACTTCCACTGATATGCAGCTCCTGGCTCTCCAGTTAACCTCGCATACCTGTTTTTGAACTGTGGGAGGAGACCGGAGCATCTGGACAAAACCCTTGCACACAAAGTGAGAAAATCCAAACTTCACACACTCAAGTCTGGCCCAGAGGTGAACCCAGGACCTTCTCACTGTGAAGACATAGCACTGAACACTATATTATCAATTAAAAGAAAAAAAAAAAAGAAAACAACAGAAGAAGAGGTCTGATCTGAATGACCCCCCCAAGCCTGGACTTTCACCTGGGATAATCTCACTGTAATGCAAAAGTGGTGAGATTGGTAAGAACCCATGTAACAGTGATGTTTATGATCAATAATGAGGCTTTGCCAGATAATTTACATTGTAAACCTAAAGAATACTGGGCTAACATATCAAGAAGCAAAGACATTATGTTTTTAGTCGAGCACCTGTCCTTACTGTGGATTCAGACCAGTGATGAGAAAGTGAGAAACAGCCTCAGACTATTGCTGCATGGCTCCTCTGGGTCCCAGTGGGACGTGACCTGATGGAAGCCCCAAGAAAGCAGGTTCAGCTTCACAAGGTCCCTCTCCTCGCTCCCACGACTCACAAATAAAAAAAAAGAACATAAAAATAAAAGTATTCTCTCCTGGCATTTTACTTTGATCTTACTCATTATCATTATCAGCGGAGATCTTCAACAGTGAGTGCAGAAGAGCTGAGATGTGAATCTGAAAAGTCTTCAGAAGCTCACCTCCACTTGCTGGAAGCAAATAGAAAGATTAACCATAAAAACATCTGGTACATTAATGCATCATTGTGCCAAGACAGTTTTTTCTTTTTGATTTGCAGCCAGAAAGGAAAGTGTGTGAAATGTTTTCAAGCTTTTATTAGTTCAGGATTTGGCCCCTAAATGCATTCCTGTTTGACGGGCCCATATTTTGGATAAAGAGGGTTTAAAGCTCGCTCTCTCAAACAAGTTAAATTATCCCAGGAACTTAAGAGGGAAGTTTTTCTTGATTGGGTGAAAATGTGTGTGTGTGTGTGTGTGTGTGTGTGTGTGTGTTCTCGTATTTCTATCCTTGTCGGGGCCAAATGTCCCCACAAGGATAGCAAAACGTGGAACGACGTGCCTTGTGGGGACCTTTTTCCGGTCCTAAGTAGGAGAAACAGTGTTTTCTTGACCATGTTGTTGTTACTGAAAAAAGTAAAAGTGCAAAAACATTTCTTTAGGGTTAGGCTTTGTTGTGGTGTGGGTTAGGGTTAGGGTAAGGGTCAGGGTTAGGGGCTAGACATGAATGGGAGTCAATGGACGGTCCCCACGAGGATAGAAATACGAGACTGGGCATGTGTGTGTGTGTGTGTGTGTGTGTGTGTGTGAGCGTGTTTGTGTGTGTGTTTGTGTGTATGTTTTAAAGATTTCTTACTATTGTTATCATCAATCTATGATTCCATCCATTATTAATATAGTGCTTTATTACAATTAACATTGTCTTAACAGCAAGGTGCACCCTGGACAGGTCACACTCCATCACAGGGCTGATGCAGAAAGACAGAACAGTTCTGTTCTGAACAGTCCTGCACAGACAGTTTGGGTCACACCAGAGGGTCTCAGTACAGAGGGGGGCGGAGCATTCTCGACTGGCCCTTACCATAGTAATTTCACCATTCAAACAATCCCTCATCCTACCGTCAAACAACACACTAATGCTCACTTTTATTGAGCCAAGCAAACTGATATGCCTCAGAAAGCAGAATAAAGTCACAAACCAGTTCACAAACTTGTTCTTAAGAACAAATACACATACGCGCGCACGCACACACACACACACACACACACACACACACACACACACACACACACACACACACACACACAAATGCAGCCTGAGTGACAGCTGTCTATCTCAGAGCGTCCGCTGTCCATGGTGCTGAAATATCAGATTGAAAAGTCACTGGCTAAATCTGTACCATCTTTGATACAGCTTAAGATAAAACGAACACAGCTGGTCTAAAATTACACAATCTATTCAGATAGATATAGACACAGCTATCTATATCTTTTGGAATTCACGTATATTAGAAAAACAAATAGACTCGGTGGTCTCTTATAGTTGAGAGCAACACAAGGCACATTCAAATAGGCAGGTGTTTAAGACCACAGCATTCTGATTAAGACAATATTTTTGAAGGTTTCACTGACTCACCAATGGCTCCGATGTTAGGTTTTGGGTAGTACCGCTAGCGGCTAGCATAGTGTTTAGCATACTGTTTAACTTCCCTCCAAAGTTCAGATCAAGTGCAAAAGAAAAAAGTCGTTCATGCCGCACAGCCAATCAGCGCTGGCTTACAGCTCTGATGCATTCATGGACAGTCGTAATGTAAGAATTGGCAAATTGGAGCCCACAATCATATGCGTATACCTTCTCGCACACACTGCACATTTTATCATAATAATTTATTTCTCATTAAATGTAAACACATCACATGAAACGGGGCCCTATGACCTTGTGGGCCCTGGGGCAACCGCCCCCTTGCCCCCACTCTGGCTCCGCTACAGGGTCACACCTCAGGGTTAGATGTCTTTTGGATTTTGGGAAGGAGTCTGAGTGTCCTGAAAACCAAATGTGATGACAAACCTGCATGATTATAAATGATGTTACTAAAAGGTGTTTTAGTAAAACTGTTTTGACTTCTTCAATTTGTTTGTTGGGATGAAGTAAATGATAAATTTTAATATGAAAATTCTTTTTATGCTTTACACATCTGGTGCACCATCCACAAAAAATAACACTGATGCCTCAATGTCCCAGAAACAGCGGTGATACTGCGGAGAACCCACAAGTACCACCTTAGAACGGTGAGAGGGTGAGTTTAATCTATGGATATACTGTTTAAGGGGCCAAAGCAGCTCCCACAAGCCATATATCAGTATTGACCACATCCTCATCACTGTAATTAATGCAACATTAAAGTGTTACAGATAAATTATGACACACATTTCAACCTTCAAAGAAAACCACAATCTGATGGACTACTTTGAAGGTTGCAGCTATCCTAAAGCCTTATGGAATATTCCTCCTTTAATCTTTAACCTATAAACCCAGGATTTTTACATTCAGCCACTATATTCTGCCTTTTGCTGCTGAAGGGAGAGCATAGGAGTTATATAACAGAGTAAGGATATGCAAGAGAGCAGAACACACTTAGGTATGAAGGAGTTCAAGATATTAAATCTGAAAAGAAATCTAACATCCCAAAGAACAGTGCAGCAGTCTCATCAAGGCCAGTGAAATCTTTTTTTGCTATGAATTTAATAGATTGTCATCCAATGTGCCAAATCATTCCTGAACCATTTCCCGAACCTTCCAGAATAAACAAAAATATTTCTCAATGGAATAATTAATAATTGAAGTCAACTTTTTTTTCTGTTGACATAAGAATCTGTTTTAATGATGCTATGTTTTACTCCTGCATGAACCAAAATCATATATTTAATGTAGCAGTGTTTGAGGTTATGTGCTATTTCAAGCCAGAGTGGAATGCAGGGCAACAAAAAGCAGTATTGCACAGGGAGCAGGAGAAAATAATTACAACTGTTCAGGAGAGAAAACTAAGCCGCTCAAAATAATTGAATGGATTTAATTCTTTAACACAAAAGCTGTTTTGTGCAACTTTCTGAAAGTGTTCAAATGTATTGCCACACACCAAATTTGTTGTGAACACGCTGGTGCACCCTTTGGGGGATATTTATGAGGATATGCATGTGCATTTTACCTGTCTATGAAAGGTTCGTATAATTATACTTGAAATTATAAGTATGAATATTATTATTACTGCTTAATGCAGTGATACATTATAAAATAGAGGCATCCTATGTTTAATGATTTATATTTAAGATGTCTGTCAGTCCTTTAAAAGGGTTTGTCCTTAATTATTTTTTTTATTTCTGATTAAAAAAAAAACAGTGGATAGTTACATGATGGACGTCCAGGTTGTCCAAGTGTAATTGGCTTTTGAGATGTGAGCAAAACAGAACACCACTAAGCTGTGCATGTTTTACGTAGATGATTATCTGCTTTTAAAGTTCCCACTTTCACGTGATGACACACGGCCCAAATGATGATCTGGAGGAATAAATAAATAAATAAATAAATAAGAGACCATTGCATGTTAAGAGTCGTCTGGAAATAATTTCCTCTTGCTGATAGGTTGATCGGCTACACCAGCCCCACTTGCTCATGGATTGGCCTATTGCTCTTTTTCCCCCAGTTTCTCATTGGCTTTTGGCGGTGATAGTTCTCTGCCATCATTTGCCCGTGCAGTTTTCAATGAATATTGTATGTGGTCTGTGGTTTTTGGTGCTGATGATTTGAATCGGCTGCCGTGGAGCGAGAAGCTGCGTCCTGGATGCGCGCACCAGATGATGGAATTTCTTCTCCCGGAGACCGCAGCTGCTCGACCACCGCCGTCTCCCCCCGACATGAGATAAAAGAGGAGCGGAGCCAGGAGATCGCAGCCGGGAAGATGTTCTGCGCCAAGCTGACGGACCTGAAGATATCCGGAGAGTGTCCCTTCTCCAGCGGCGCCAAAAACACCGAGGATGAGGAGCTCGGAGACTTCGAGGAGCGTTCCTCTGACGCCGCGGATTTGCTGCCCGTTTCTAAGGACGTGCACGGGAAAGCAGGTGAGGACCTGCCTCGACAGAAGACCAGCAGAGCCAAAGTTAACCTGCACACGCTCGGAGAGAGCATCCGAAAATTGGCATGTCCCGAGGTGAGTTGCAGACGCATATCATAACAAATCATTTGACTTCTGTAAAAAAAAAAAAAAAAAAAAGAAAGGTTCGCGCGTAACTGCAAATATTGATAATGAATTACAACAGGATCACTTATTACGCCTACAGTTGTCGTTAATGGTTCATTCCCTGGAAATGAAGGAGTCCTAATCCTATTTGGTTTGAACATCAGAGCCTCGGTAATTTGTGATGACCTTTAACTTGATGCACACTTTGTGATCCAGTTAGAAAGGCTGCATGCTGCCCTCCAACGAATGGTGTCGGTGTCAGACCACAGCAGAGACTCTGAGAGGTAACTTGTGTGTGTGTGTGTGTGTGTGTGTGTGTGTGTGTGTGTGTGTGTGTGTGTGTGTGTGTGTGTGTGTGTGTGTGTGTTTTAAATACATCTGCCTCAGAGACATCAGCAACAACACCGCTGCCCCCTGTAAATCACAGCTGCAATTACTACTACTGCTGTGGAAAAAAAAAAAAGAATACTGATCATGATGCTACAGTCTCATCTGTCTCTCTGTTTTTCCATAAATCCCCCCTGTCAGCCTTTCTACAGACTGATACTGACGAGGATAACAACAATGGGGTGTGATGCAGACTCAGGCTGCTATGGATACGTGCAGAGAAAAAACAGAAATCCCTTCACAAACCTGATGTTAGACACATGACCTGAAAATGGCAAACAGACAATGACATATTCTCCCTGGATTTAGTGAATATGGTTGACTGGAGCAAATAACTGATCAGTACGTTGGCCAATTAATTGAAAAATTATATGCAGCTCATAATGTCTTTAATAATTTTCCAGTGAATGTGTTATTTTTCTCTCAAATGAGACACTGCTGGATTATATTTGAGCTATTTTCTTGCTCATCAGCCAAAACATGTCTGAAAATGTCACTAAGGGCTCAAGGACATGCAGAATAATTGAGAGGGAACAGATTTCGCTGCTGATTTCAGCTCATGTCAGATGGTTTTCAGTGATGCAGCTGCAAACTAAGATGCCCTGAGCTCTGGTTTCTCTGTCTGACTTTGATGCTCGTTGAATTTCCAGTTCTGCAATTTGCTGCACACACTATCAGAGTGGCAGTGATGACCCAGAGCGTTTAGTTGAGATGATGAACAATTACTCTACCAAAACAGGTAAATGCAGATCTGAAACATTATACAAATCATGTCTGGGACTTTTGCTTGTGGATTAAATTGTCCTTCTTTGTCTTTGTTTGTGACCAACAGCAATACCAATGGAAGCGTTACAAGTCGCTCTGGGAGAAGAGATCTTCAACATGTGCTATGAAGAGGACAGACACATCTTGAGAGTGGTGGGGGGAGCTCTCCACGATTTCCTGAACAGCTTCAACGTCTTGTTGAAGCAGAGCAGCATGCCGCCCAACCCCGATAGAGAGGGTTGTTTAAACGAACCCTCGGTGCTGTGCTTAGACAAGGATCCGGATCTGCTTACTGTCTATTTCTTCAACCCCCGCCCAACCACCGAGCTCTTCTTCCCCGGAGTCATCAAAGCCGCTGCTCGCCTGCTCTACCACACCAGTGTGGACGTACTGAAAGACCCCCCCAATGCTAAAGACAGCATCCTGCAGTCCAGCCCGCAGCCCAGTCTGCTGTACACCGTCATAGTCAAGGATGCTAAAAATCTGAGCCCCAGTCCGCTGCGGGCCACCTCAGCTGGGACCCTTCCTACCTCTCTGTTCTCCACCATCTTCCCTTTCCACCTGATACTGGACCAGGACCTGGTTCTGGTCCAGATAGGACACGCGCTCAGAAAGAGACTGACCCGGAAGGATGGACTCAGACGGCCTGCCACCTTCCAAGATCACTTCACGATTGTCTCCCCACAGATCAAATGTACTTTTCAAGGTATTCTGACCATGCTGAATGCACAGTTTATCATTCGGATCACGCATGGCGTCTCCACCGCAGAAAACACAGGGAAGGTATGTCGACATGTGAGATAAGTTCAAAAGTGATGTAATTGATGAAAGTTTGGAAAGGTTTCTAGGCATTAAATTTAGAGATAGAAGGGGGGGAAGATAACAATCTAGTTGCTTTTAAACAGTCAGGCTTATTAGTGGCACACTTGGGTGTACTTGGCCTGAGGTAGAGATCAACATTATACCCCCAGTGGAGATCAGAAGCAAATGTCAAACCATTTTATCCATCAAAGGCACAGCCATGCTCGTGCTATTTCTGTAAGGGTGCACAGCGATCGGTCGCACAAGAAAGAAGTATCAGTGAGTAGACGTGACAGTGGTACAGTGACTAATGACGTTCAGTCAGAGGAGCTTCCAGTTCTCATCCCACTTATCCTTCAGTAGTAGATCTACTATCAGGAAGGGATGAAATGAAAACAGTGGGATGTTGCTGAGTGTGTGAACAGGTCCCGTCCACCTGGGGTTGAGGATTCGTTCTTGAAGGTTCACCGTGCACAAACAAGACTAAAATGTCAGTGGATGAGACATGTTTAACATTCATTATGTTACACTTTCAAAGCACTCCTGTGGCTATTTATAAAAAAACTAGAGCACACAGTCACAATACTGTGAAGCTAAAATAAGAAAATGAGAATATTAGAAAGGCAGATAGTTGTTTTTGATCTTCAGAGACACAATTACATGAATTCAGTGATTAAAACAAAACATCAAAACAAAAAGCAGCTTGATAACAATAACTAAACATCTGTTAATGTACAAATAGGTCAGCATTTATGTATAATAGGCATAATAGATAAACAGTATATAAACAATTTCAAAATAGTTTGGGGGTTCGTGAAATCTTACGTATGAGCATATCGACCTGTTATTTTTATTGTTTTGTCCCTTTTTCGCATGAAAACACTGATGCTCATGGTCGCCCAATGTCAACATCTGACCCGACAGTATTTGAACTCTTAAAAATATGACGGTAAATCATGCGATATTGGTTGAGATGCTTTAGTCTGGACGATAGCCCTGGCTTGTCTGACCTGCGGACTTGACCCATTCCCATGGAGCCATGCTGCTATGGATATAAATATCTTTGTGTGCTTGATCTCCCAGAATTTAATTTTGGCTCAATAAGCAAACATTTTCTGGCTTGTGGCTGATAGAAAGATGCGTACAGCTGCTTTTTGACATATCGCAAATCTTTGTTTTCTGCTCATGTTCAAATTTCAAAATCAGGAATCTATGTTAATCCTGAATTACTTTAAAATTGGTTCTGACTTTCACGAAAACCAACTTTCATCTCTCCTTTTGTTCCTTGTTTCAGGTCATGGACCTTAAAGGTCAGATGATTTACGTTTCCGAGTCGAACGCCATCTTGTTTTTGGGCTCGCCCTGTGTGGACAAGCTGGAGGAGCTCACGGGTCGCGGCCTCTACCTGTCGGACATCCCCATCCACAACGCGCTGCGTGACGTGGTCCTGGTCGGCGAACAGGCCAAAGCCCAGGACGGCTTGAAGAAGCGTCTGGGGAAGGCGAAGGCGGCCTTGGAGCATGCGCACCAGGCACTGGAGGAGGAGAAGAAGAAGACCGTGGACCTCCTGTTCTCCATCTTCCCGGGCACGGTTGCGCAGCAGCTGTGGCAGGGCGAAACCGTCCAAGCCAAGAAGTTCGACCGGGTTACGATGCTCTTCTCGGACATTGTGGGCTTCACGGCCGTCTGCTCCAGCTGCACGCCCATGCAAGTGATCACCATGCTCAACGAGCTCTACACCAGGTTTGATCACCACTGTGGAGAGCTCGATGTTTATAAGGTGGGTTATGGGAGAGCACCCTTTACATGAAAAGCCAAAAGACAGAAATGGAAAATACTCCAGGAACAAGTCATACAATAACATCTGTGCCAGCAGGCACAGGATCAGTAAAACATAAACAAATGCTGAGATTTCTGTATTAAATGTTGTTATTTTCAGTGAAACTTAACACCATGTTGAATTATTATGCTTCAAATGGCTCAAACTCAATGACGTTTTTTGTTTATTTTTAACTGATAAAAAGAAAGTTTAGTCTTTAATCTTCTATGTTGTTGAACACATGAGTTTTATTAATCTTAAAATGCAGGAGGTTTTTCTAGGCACAGACGATAACATTTCAGATTTTATTCATTATTTTGAAGTACAGTTATGTCTTTTAATTTGTTGCAAGAGGCTCTTTAAAGTCATCCCAGTGCACCACCAGTGTTGCAGCAGAATCTTAAATGTGGCTTATTTACATTATTTCCCCCTTTAAAGTTTCTGACATTTAATTGCTTAAAATGCACTTTAAGCATGATTTACCTTGTCCTTTAATTCATGAAGGACCTGAATTTTTCAGACGTGTTAATCTTACTTCAATGTTCATGCTGGCAGCTTTGGACCGGCTCATTAAGAATTAGTAGCTGGTTAAAATGCTGACGATGACCTGAAGTAACATGTTTAATTACTGAGGAGCTGACATTTTCTTTCTTGAGAGAGAAACTGTTTTACAGGAAAATAGCACCAGAGGTTGTATACATAGAAGGTTAAGAAATGCCTTAAATGCTCTTGCATCTTTGCGAGCTTTGACAACAAATTGTGCCGCTTCGCATTGAGAAAATGGAGCTCGGCCGTAATTCACCAACAACTTTGATGTCTGCCAAAGGCTGCTAATCTGCAGGGAGGTTAGATAATGTAATCAAAGTGTCATGGAAGCAAAACAGAAAGCGAAGCATGTTTGAGAAATATCTCGTAAAATGCTCTGAAGTCTGGGGACCCTGTTTCCACTCCACATGTATAAACCTAAAAATAGATTCACTTTGTCTCACTCACGTAGCCACTGAGTGCTCCCCCAGCCCCGACTTACACAAACAAAGACAAGGGTGAAGAAAAAGCAGAAGACTTTTTAATGTGGCCCGGGATCAAGTGCTATTAGAGTTTAAGTTTTATTGTTTCACTTTTTTGACCTTTTTGTCTTATATACCGCTCTGGTGATGACAGATTGTAAAAAAAGAAAAAAGAATTTGATGAAAATCCAGTTCACATTCATCCTGTTGTGGTACATAGCTTAATTAACAGTCTCACATCACATTATTAGAAGATAATGCTTGATAAATTAAGTAAAATCTGGCTCCTAAAAACTGTCACTCTGTTTTATGCTTCTTTGATTTCACTGTATTTAGGTGGAGACCATCGGAGACGCGTACTGTGTAGCTGGTGGCTTACACAAGGAGAGTGAGACTCACGCCGTCCAAATTGCTCTCATGGCTTTGAAAATGATGGAGCTCTCAGACGATGTCATGACACCAACTGGAGAAGTAATACAGGTGAGGGTCGAACACTTACTTACAGGAAAACCACTGATTAATTGTGCTTTAATAAAACCAACCAAGAACATTTTTTATTTGGGTATTTTTTGTCAGAAGAACCCCCAAAAATCTGCTTTGTTGCTGCCACAAAAAACATTGATATGACATGACTGTTGAGCATAAAGCAAAGCCTATATGGTTGATATAGCTATATCGTAATCTAAAGTAAGGGTTTATTATTTCATTTTTGCTGAAACTAAACTGAGCAGTGTTAATTTCTTGCTTCTATATGGAGAAAAACAGCCATCATTATCACACCAAAGAAAACCATTGACATCTTTTATGTGCTTGGGATACTGAGCTAAACAAATGCAACGAATAAAAGATGAAAAAATTATTTAAAAAAAAATAATAAAAATACTTAGGTCTGTTAAATATCTGGGAAACCAGGTCACTTTTTGTTGGATGTTGTGATCTTGTCTGTGTCATTTTCCATCTTTAATATGCTCTGGAAACTGAGAATCAGAATCAGAGAAAAAAAAAAACCTAATTTATCCCAGAGGGGCTGTAGCTGTTCATGCAAGTGAAAAGAATAAACAGGTTATAGAGACTTCAGATGTTTAGATTGCTATTCATTATGCAATACCACCGCAGAGGCTTCTGATAGATTACAAATTCATTTGACAGCACATTGCCTCCACGGAGTCGGGATCTGAGCGTCACTCAGTTGGTCCAAGACTCATAATAGCCAGAATAGTTCTTGGGTTTAAAGGAAAGCCTGGACAGTCACCATGAGTGAATCACAGGGAATTATGAACATGCTGAAGGAGAGATTTTTTTTCTTTTTTGTTATTTAAAGAAGTTTCTTGATGTAATGATCATTGTGTTTATGGTGGCATTTTTTACCATTTCTAGTTGTTTCACTTCATGTTATCATTTTGCAAGGGCTAATATTTTCCCAGTGTCCTTTGCAAGGTTTTCTTGGACTTCCTGTTAAACCACATATTGGAATACATACAGATGGACATAAAAACAACAAAAACAATAAATCTTTGCTTTTCAAAACAGACATTAGGGGGTATTTTACACTGTAGATGAGATGCGCTGCTCGTCTTGATGATCTGTTCCTTGCCGTGCTTGTTTGCACATTGCTATGTTTGTCCAGACCAAACCGCGCCAACTGCTGCTGAGCATAATCACATGAAAACAAAGCCAGGGAAGTGTATTCCACTGCCCACAAGCTTCTGTCCATTTATGTGGGTTCTCAAGCATAAACATGAAACAAATCAAGTAAATTATTGCTCCTTTTGTTGTTTTTCAGATGCGCATCGGCCTCCACAGTGGATCAGTACTGGCTGGTGTCGTTGGGGTGAAGATGCCACGTTACTGCCTTTTTGGGAACAATGTCACATTGGCTAATAAGTTTGAATCCTGCAGCCAACCTAGAAAAATCAACATCAGCCCTACAACCCACAGGTGAGGCAGCTTTAAAGAAATGTTCTCATTACTGTGACGAAGGCAGCAGATTGCATTTCACTCCGGTATCATTTGTTTCTGCTAGTCTGTTGCAGACACCAAAAAAAAAAAGAAAAACAAAACAGTGCTTAGGACAGGAAACTTAACTTTTAGCAGAGTGCTGTGCTTCCTCTTGTGTCAAATAATTTGCCACATTGTGTTTAGACTCGTGCTTTATCTGTGTGCTCTGTGTCCCAGATTGCTGCAGGGTCGCCCAGAGTTTGTCTTCGTTCCCAGGAGCAGACAGGAGCTTCCGGCCAACTTCCCAGAAGACATCCCTGGTGTTTGTTACTTTTTGGAGGCGTCCTTCAAGACTTAAAAAAAAAAGAAAAAAAACATGGCTGTGAAATTAATGCAACCTATGACAGAATGCGCACACGTGGGATATGAAAAACATAAACGTGAATACAGTGTGGCTAATTGTATATTTTGATCGGGGTTGTTGGTTGGTTATTGATGACTTTGTCAACCAAACTCCTGCAGCTGCTTCGTGACAGAAATGCCAGTTTGCTCTTAAACTTGAGTGTTGTGTCCGTACAATTATCCATTTGTACAATTGTAGTAGAGGGAAACTCACTCCATCTTTCTTCCAGAATGAGTCATCTCTGCTTTATTGATATGATTTATTAAAAAGTAGCGTGCATTTGTAGCTTCCTTCGGAGATTCAACCAGACTGTCAAAGAAAGACTTTAGGACTGTTTCGTTCTTCTTTATCAGTTTTTCATCTACAAGGTACAATAAAGGCAAAACAAATGTGGCCAAAACGTGCACAAGTTTCAGAAACAAACCACTTAATGTATACTCTGACTTGTGTTGATATGTTTCATATGTACATTTTGGATGAAAAGTTGCTGAACAGATTACATTCTGTTAATGTTACATAGCTGTCAGGCTGTGTATCTTCTAACGCACCTTTGTCAGAAGAACGCAAGACAAAAACTCAATTGACTTTAAGTGTTTTAGTTAAGAATTTTTAATGACAATTGAATATTTTACAGAAAAAAGATGTCTAATCAAGTTTTAGCAATGCAAAAGCAGAATCAGGTGCCTTATATGTACTCTATCAGGAGGATCATAAATCTTGAAAAATGGATAAATTGTTAAATAATATCAGTATTTTTCTTCATTAATTAAGAGTAACATGCCAAGATTTCCTTCCACAAGCAAATAGCCAGAGGCACTGTTTTGAGGGGTGTGGTGTGTGTGTTGACATAATGTGTTTCCTGACACTTTCCTAACATAAAGTGCATTTTTACTTTTTCCACAGAACACATTTATACTATATTTATTACATCAAATTCATAGTACTCCTTTCCTACACAAAGATATAGAACACAGAAAGAATACAATGAATGTTTTACTATTGTCACTCATTATGATGTGCTTTAATCATTATTGTAATGTAATCAAAGTGCAATAAATATTAGCATTAATAGATTTAAGTGACTGATTTTATTATATGACATAATGGTTATATGTGCATCTGTGAATGATAATGTGTCCAGTCAAGAGTCTTGACCCGAAACCAAATTTGAAATTATGGGAAACAAGAAGAAGTAGGTAATGTTTCTCATTGTGTTTACTATTTAATTTTATGTACATTTATCATCCCTGCTTCCAATTGGTCACCTCTAAGTTTGAACAGGTTGTTGTGAAAAAAGTCTAACCAGCTTGAATAAAGTAAATTAAACATTGGATAGGCTTGAAATTGAAACTAACCATCCCTAAGAATCAATGCCACAGGTGAAATTATGTGCAGAGATGAATGTCTTCATGATGATAAATTAATAATATAGACACTGGTACTGTGTGCAACTACAGAGAGGGATTGGGACAACTCAGAGGCCTCTGATGATACTGCCTCGTGAATAAGCATAAGTACATCTTTTGCACAGTACACACAGATGGATTCTGTGCTGGGGTTTTTTTCCAGTTTGATCCAATCAAATCCAATTTAGGATTCTCGAATTCTTCTCCCATGTAAATTAAAAAATAAAACTAAAAATTAATAAAAACATCATGAGCCAAGAAAGTGATTCCTTAAATTTTTTTTGTCATCACTTAATTTGCTAGATTACAAAATTGTTTATTTAATTTACTGGTTATGTTTACCCACTTGGATGTACAATTGATTGGCTGGAGAAGTGATTGAGAATTACTTGAATATACAAAAACGATTTCTCTCCAATAAGACTATTAAAATTCATGCGTGAAACAGGCTGTGCAGAAACTTTATGTGCGGAGCCTCCAGGTTGGTCAGCATCACTTGGAACGGCAGCAGCTTCGTTCCTATTGGACACGGATGTGTTACGTAAGACGCTTCGCGGCTTCCCATTGGCCAGCTCGGCTGTCAATCACAACCTGACGGACTGCGAGGGATGGACACAGAGACGCTGAGCATCTGTACCAAACGATGAAGGTTTTTCTCACATTTAACGGATTTTATTGAAAAAAAATATAAAGAATCCCGAGCCGCCATGGTACGTATACGCTTTTCTTGAATTTACCTTTGTCTTAAATGTCAGTGCGCGAGCCTGATTCTAGCGCGACGCGGTGTATGTGACATTTCCTGCTGGCTGACTACTCCAAACAGCGCATTTCCTATGATTTCCATGATTTTCATACCATTCCTTATAATATTCCCCCATCCTGTAATGTTGCATTAACAGGTGGACGGGGTGTGCACGTGTTTTCAGCTCACGTGAAGTCTAAAAACCATGTATTTGTATATAAAAGAAAACATGAGTGCATGAAGGACAATTTTCTCCTTCCATAAAATAATTATGCCAACGATGCTCGTCTGTTCCCTGCATTTACAGTACGGGTTTGTGAATCACGCCTTGGAGCTCCTGGTTTTGAGGAATTATGGCCCGGAAGTGTGGGAAGACATCAAGTGAGTTTGCGATTGTATTTGCTTTTCAAGTTCGTTTTTTTTTTTTTTAGAGGTGGTTACATTGTGGCCAGTGACCACAGCGCGCAGGGCCTGCTGTGCAGGCACTGTGTGGCCTGGACAGCAGGACATTTGCTTTTACAGTAATCATTAACCTTCACACAGGCAAAAATAGAAATCTCTCTCATTAATACCAAGTCGAACAACGCATCACATTTTTACTCGAAACTGTTGACTTGCCTTATTCATGGGAAAGTGAAAGAACCACTAACTTGCTGAATATAAACACACCAGGATCTGACTTTAGTAAATTCTCACTATTTTGTTTAGCAGAAATGTAGTTCCTAAGTAACTATTGAACTTATTTGATGGATTTAAAGTTAGAATTAAAGCTAAAGTGTTTATTTTAGGGGAAGTTTTTCCTTGTAACTGTTTAATACAATTAATTGTTATTTAAGCTTTTTTTTGGGCCTCTCCATTGTGTTTTTCAATAGTCACTTTATTCAACATTAAATTTGAGATCGGTTTTTACTCCACATGGACTAATTAAGCTACTAAATTTGAAGTTTTGACAGTCAAATAATAACAGGACAGAAGCTTTAAATATGATAGTTGATAAGTAGTTTGTTCTTTGATGAACTGGAATCCTCCATGGTTAAAAACTGTATGGTTTCCTCCATTGCTGTTGTTTTTGATCTATATTTACAGAAAAACTGTTGACTGTAAACTGACTAAGGTCTACTCTGCTTTTGCAAATGGATAAAGAAGTAGATAAGATGGATTGCTGGCTGCTAGTGACAGTTCAATTCATTGATGCTTAACCCTGGGCGGGAGACTTTCCTTTTGAAATTGTAGCAAAATCTCTCCCTGAAGAATAAATTAATATAAAATATTGTATGTAACTGTATATAGCCTTGGTTTGTACTGCAATTCTGTAAGGTTTTCTGTTTTTCATGCAGAAGATGGGTTGCACTGCACTTCATAAATTAATTGCAGCAGTCAGGCCGTATGTCTCATCTCTAAAAGAACTTCATTCGTCATCGTAATGGTGCATTTCTTTTTGAGTATGTTGACATATCTTTCAAAAACTATGTTTATTTTACATTTGTGCTCTAAACTGCCCACGGCTTGACCCAGCCTAAAAAGAGAGAAAGGGAAGAGACAGCTGCAGCTGCCTTGTGTAAATGTTTTCCAAAGTGGTCATTTTCCATGCTACCACAGAAAAAGTACTGCGGGGCAGGGTTATGTGTAGTGTCTCCAAAAGTAACTGGTTGTTATTACATGCTCAATTTATCAAGTTTGTCCTTTTGCTCTTTTGAGGTTTGCATTAGGCAGAGTAATTTAAAGCAGAATTCCTGTTTTGCAAAACTTTTCAGGCTTGGTATGTTTTTCCAGCTGTACCACAGAACGAAGAAACAGCGGCTGCCGCTCGGGCCTGTAAATCAAGTGTGTTTTCTCAGTTAAACATTCTTAATCAGAATCTCATTAGGTTTTCGTACAATGCGGTAAAACTCGTGCTATCAGATGGATGAGTGTTTATTAAACAGGCTGCAGTCGATTGAAAGCTGATTATTTGTGTATTCTCGCAACCACACAGTCACTTCAAAGTAATGCTGAAACTTTTTCTTATATGTGTGTGGAAGACATATCAGGACACTGAGAGGCCACACAGGAGGCCCCAGAGCTGCTGCTGAGCTGTTCATGTAAACACAACTCCGAACATGATTTAAACAACAACAGATAGGCAATTTCAAAAAAGCAAAGCTATTGGTTGCTCGTGCGAGTGTCCTCCGATTACTGTTTACTGCTGCTGTGACATTTTGCTGTGGTCGAAGAGTAACTGCTTCCCTTTGTTTTCAGGAGGGAGGCTCAGCTTGATATTGAGGGTCAGTTCCTTGTTCGAATCATATATGAAGATGGAAAAACATATGATCTAGTTGCGGCTGCAAGTAAAGTTCTCAGTAAGTAACAGCACACTTAGAGGCATATGCAAGATGATACACAAAACTGACGAGTTTCTAAAATAGCCAGCATTTCAAGCTGGGAAATGAAGTGTTTTTTTTTTTTTTTATTTCAGAGATCGATGCAGGAGACATCTTACAGATGTTTGGAAAGATGTTTTTTTGAGTTTTGCAGGAATCGGGATATGACACCATCTACGGTGTGTTGGGCTCAAATGTTCGTGAATTCCTGCAGGTAGGACCTTTGCTTTTAAGAGGTAATACTAATTGAAGTTGGTGAGAAAAGGTTGAATAGATGTTCTATGTTTGCATAATGCCATCTGAGGCTTGGATGGAGTTGATTTATCAAGCTTATCATTTCAACCTTGAGGCTTCATCATGAAAAACCTGAATTACATATGATTGGTTTCGGGGTTGGAAGACAGGAGTGTTGGAAGAGTTATTGAGAACCACCTCATAGTAAGATTTGAGGATTTTTGAAGGTTAAAGCCCAATAGATACTATAGCTAAACAAAAACAATTGGTTTTATGCAGAAAAACTTTCTTCTCAGAATTTTCCATTTGATACTGGACCAAACTGGTTCTGGTTCAAGTGTAACTCACAAATCAGATTTAAATAGAACTTGAAAACAGTCCACCGGCATGCTTCAAGAGAACGCGAGAGACTAGATTTCAGCATATTGTTGGCTACAGTGGGTGAAACAGTGCTTCATACTATGAGCATGCAGCCACATGAAGCCATTTTACTGTCACTTCAGGTCCATCAGTTAGCTGTGGGGGAATTTCACGATTCAATTTGGCTGGTTGATTATATAATTTGCATTAGATTTGTATGTTTATGTATAGATGGGAGTGTCTGGAGCCAAGTCCAGCACCGACAGGAGAACACTCTGTTCATTCCATGAACAGATCTGGACCACTTGTGAATTTCTTTCATAGTGAAACTTCACAATGTATCACAAAGTTGATGAAAGCCATGAATCAACTGATGCTGCATTAGTGAAGAACACGTTTGTTTGAACAGCTGGTTCCAGCAGAAGGTCCAACATCTGATTTTCCACAAAACAAACTCCTGAAAAGAAGTCAAAGTAGAGACAAATCTGGGTTTTAGGGAGATGAAGTTTCCTCAGCAGGGTGATTTCTTACAGGTTTGTGTCCAAAAAATGCTTCATTCTTAAATGAAAATGTATTGCTGTTATTTATGGCTGTGGCCAAGGCATCATGTTCAACTCAACAAAGACACACCTGTTGTTTTTCACTGCCTCTGTCACCTCACCTTTTAAATCTCCTTCGTTTCTGTTTGAGGTATAATTATGCAGAAACAATATACAACCTCTGACATGCCAGCCAGCATTTAATTAGCTTGCTTTCATTTCCTTGTTGCATATTTCATTTTTAATCTGCATTTTCAGAATTTGGATGCCTTGCACGACCACCTGGGCACCATTTATCCGGGAATGAGGGCTCCCTCGTTTCGCTGCACCGATGCAGAGAAAGGAAACAACCTGATTCTGCACTACTATTCAGAGAGAGAAGGCCTGCAAGACATTGTGATCGGCATCATTAAAACCGTCGCCCAGCAGATCCATGGAACTGAGATAGAGATGAAGGTTTGCTTTGTCGTTTCGGCTCTTTTTGCGCCCTGATAGTGAAGATGACTGAACAGTGAGAGTTCCTCTTTAATTCAAACCCCCGTTTCCCTGTGATGCTGGAATCTAAGAGCTTGTGTCTCAGGATTTAATTGAAGAGGTTATATCGTCGTTAACAAACAACAGAAACTTTCTAACCACCCTGATGGGAGGGCTGTAGCAGCCGCAGTTGAGCGTGAGTTTTTGGCAAACGTCTGTGAGTCAGAGTGTATTTTTAGATCCAAGTTATAGAGTCTGTTGCTGAGATGTTGAGAGTCTTTCAGGGATTTAAACCTGCTCCTCAATTTTAATTTAACGTTGTATCCATGGACTGCATATTTATTAGTGAGCAGAGGACAGTGCTGTGTCCTTTTTGCCTCTACCTTAATAAGATTTTGAATAAACCTCGAATGGAATGATTAATTAAAGACCTGGTGCCCTAAAGTATTTAATGTTAGTAGCAATTATATGTTAAAGCTAAGCTCAGAAATTAGAATCAATAATCGAAGCATGCTTGGATGGAGTACTCTCCTCATTTCATCGGTGACATTTTCACCCAAACCTTATCATATTGTTCAGACAAAATAGTATTTTTTTCTGCAATTGTGTGTATGAAGAAAAGAAGAGAAATGGCAGACGCTCAAAACGTGACACCCAATTTCTGGAAATATAGCCGGCGTTGCTGTGGCAACAGGGTGCAGAGACAGCAACTTGACGTCAGCAAGTCATTTGCCCATAAACCCACAGGATAATGCCATTTGTTTTTTTGTTTTTTTCTAATGCTGTCATTGAATAATGATCATGAAAGTCGTAATGCAAAATCAAGACATTTATTTATGTCCATTTGCAGCAATTTTGTGCAAAAGTATAATGACATCCTAATATTGGGTTGTTTTATAGCTCTGTCATCTATTTCACATCCTTTATTCAATTTCACTTGATGCAGATGATCCAACCAAAAAGTGAAGAGTGTGACCACATCAAGTTCCTCATTGAGGAAAAGGACTCGGAGGAGGAGGCGTTCTATGAAGACCTCGATGGTTTTGAGGAAAACGGCACACAGGAGACTCGGATCAGCCCCTACACATTTTGCAAGGCCTTCCCATTTCACCTCATGTTTGACAAGGACCTGATGCTCACGCAGTGTGGAAATGCCATTTACAGAGTCCTGCCACAGGTGTGCCCTCAAATCCAATCACCGTCATTTCTGGACACACAGTCTAATTAAGTCCAGACGCTTTATCAGCCCTGCAGGGCATGCTGTTTTTTTTTTTCTTCTGGATATTATATTCATATTCGTTTTTCAATTTAACTGATTTTTTTTTTCATATATGTCTTTTTCTTATATGCCAGCTTCAACCGGGTATGTGTATCCTCCCTTCAGTTTTTTCTTTGGTCCGTCCTCACATTGACTTCAGCTTTCATGGCATCCTTTCCCACATCAACACCGTCTTTGTTCTGCGAAGCAAGGTAGATATTATATTTAACTCTCCTCTTCTGTCCTTGTCACAAGTCCATTGCTTGAATTGATGTTCATGTAGATTTGCAGCACATTTAAATTGGTACAATCATTGTAGTTGACAGAATGCCTTTACGGTGTTGTACTGTATATTATGATGGGTGAGCTTGGTGATATTTTAGAAGCTGTCTAAATTGAGTTCAGTGTGGGGTTTTTTTTTTAGACAGAATGAAGAGAGAGTACACGACTGTTATGCAATGAGTGGAGCACAATAGCCGAAGGGTCCCAATGTCAAGGGGGCTCTTAAGCTTTTTTTGAAACAATAGCCAAATTCAGTGAGATATCGAATGATAACTTTCAAGGTAAATGTTCACCCAAAATAGAACATTTCTGGTAACTGGATTGCATATCAGGGCTAAAAAAGTATAAGACCTTAAAGATAAATCTTGCTCTTCGTTTTATGAGCACTGAAAAGATGTTTGTTAATTCCGCCCATCTATCTTCTTTACTGCTTCATCCTGTTCAGAGCTGTGGATTTCCCGGGGCCAATTAAGCAAAGGCACGGTGCATCTGGGCAGGTCGCCAATCAGTTTATCTTAAAAAAAATAACATTTGTACATTAGTAACTATCACCATAGACCTGCCGAGTTTGTGCGGCAGCTTTCCTTCCTGCCACACGTGCGAATTGAACCCAGATCTCCACAACCAAGTTCAAGACAACCCAATGAACTGCCATAGGGAGAGTCAAACAATCCTGAGAAAACTAAATGGAACTGATTAAGAAGATACTTTTATACTTTGCTTTATCACATTGTATATCAGCTTGCTTTGTGGTAAAAATAGATTGTATATAGTGAAGAGACTGATTCTCTCATGAAATCTAAAATAAGTCTGTCCTACAAGGAGGGTGATACATTCACCCAATCCAAAGGAAAAAAAAATCAGGTTTAAAAATACAAGTGAGCTGAACTGGTGCCCAGTTTTGAGGCAGATTAGAGAAGAACATGCGAATGAAATATTCATCAGTGTGATGTAATCCTGACAGGAGGGCCTGCTGAATGTGGAGACGGTGGAGAATGAGGACGAGCTGACGGGGGTGGAGATCAGCTGTCTGAGATTGAAAGGACAGATGATTTACTTGCCAGAGCAAGAGAACCATCCTTTTCTTTGCTCACCCAGGTAGGCCCACAGTGTAGTCTGTCCTGAAAGAAGCGCTGAATGAGTATGTACACCACTGTTCCGACGCGCCTTAAATCCACTGAATTAGAAACATGCATTTTCTGGAAAAAAATGAAAGCTAAAAAAAACAACAAATCTGAATTCTCTACATATATGAAGGTTCATAGAGATGGATGCAATCACTGCTACACAAAATAGTACTGCATTGAGGAAATTCATTTTAAAAATGGTTTTGAAAATGCTGTTAAAAATCCTGAATTCACATTTTCCTATATCCACCCGTCTTCTGTTTAGATCCCCGTCCGTCACATAAAAAGACCGGATAAACCTGTGAGCCAGTACTTACTGTTCACATCCGTGGCCCTTATGTAACCAATTACGCATTTAGTGAAATACTGGATTCAGGCAGGGTTCAGGAGATCTCGTCCTCTGAGTCTCAAGGCACTTAACAGATGACAAGATCAGTGTTTTCACAAAATGTTGCGGCCTGAAAGGAAGTGAGCGATAGGGGTTAGAGTTAGAAACACTATTCATGATCTGACGACAGAGAACCTGTGGAGCACGGCGGTGACCTCTTCTCACCAGAGGCACATTTAGCAGGAGACAGTCGGCTCTGGCCCAACGGGAGGAAGGTGATCTCATCGCTCCCCCGCTCATCGTTTATACTCACTTGATTTAGATCCCTACTTAATGTGAGCAAGAGCACCAAGTCGCTTTTGTAATTTTCTGTTTTAAGGAAATGTTATTAATGCGTCGCCTCGAGATGATCCGTCTTGTTTTTCGGAGATCCAGCATGAAACATGCAGTCACAGTACCGTACACCACAACAATAAAAGAAAAGATGTGATCATATATGAAAAGAGTATGAGCAAAATGTTGAGAGACTGTTCTCTGCTGTGTGATCAGTGTCATGAATCTGGACGATCTCACGCGGAGAGGGCTGTACTGAGTGACATCCCACTTCATGACGCCACGCGTGACCTGGTGCTGCTGGGTGAGCAGTTCCGCGAGGAGTACAAGCTGACCCAAGAGCTGGAGATCTTGACGGATCGCCTCCAGCACACGCTGCGGGCCTAGAGGACGAGAAGAAGAAGACGGACAGGTTGGACTAATTGTGTTAATTTTTTAGCCTAAACTCAGGGAAAATGCTGGCATTGATTTTTAGTGGATGACAAAGTATTGATATAGCTCATCAAGGGTAAACTTATTTAATATGCTTTATTAACCAGGCGTCTTTGTCCCAGTGCAGGGAGGATATGCATCCCTCATCATTCGCCTGCTCAAAATAATAGCTTACTCATTTACTCTGTAATTTGCAAAGTTTTACAAGCTTCTCTCCCTGAGTCTTTGTAAACAACTTTTGAAATCATGTATAATACTTGCCACAGCCATCTGTAATGTCAGCTTTAAACTAATTATGATAAATGTACAGTTATAATGCTGTGATTTAATTCTGTCTTCCTTTGTCCAAAGATAATTTTAAGGAAAAGGCAAAAAAAAAAAAAAAATCCTTTCAAGAGACACAGAGGATGCAGTAGAATACAGACTCATCAACCGGTTACACTGACCATGGCAGCATGTTCTGCCTGGGCTCCGTCTCTGTTGACTGACCTGATATATGCCTAAGTTTGTCTTTCGGCTGTTGTGTGGTGCGGACACTCGGGCTTGACTCACGGTTTCAGAAACGGACCCTTCATTGTAATCTGGCACAGCAGCGGTGGCGACAGCTGGAGATGAGCAACAGGGGTGGAGCGCGGTCTTTATTAAGACGCTGTGGCTGTCCTGTGTCTTCTGGTAGGAGGACTTCTCCTCTCCCTGTATTATTATTCGAACCGTTCTCTGGTCTTAAAGCGCCTCGGGCCACAAACATTGATTAGAATTCATGGCTCCTCTCTAAATATTTAAGGGAACTGCTGCTGCACTGCTGAGAGTGTTTATGAGACTATAGTTTTTTTCACAATAGCAACATATTTTCATGCTCGTTTGGCTTCTTTACATGCACTGAAAAAAAGGACTTTCCTATATGTAAAAACATTTAAATCTGTATACTTGTTGAAGATGTAAACACACTCTATTTGCATATGGTGAGACTCAGGGTTGTTGGCCATATGTAGCATGTATTTTGGTTTTACGGTGCATCATGGAAGGTGTTTGGTATTTTGCTCGTACCAGGCAGCCATAATCTGACCTGTTACCATAGAAACACCACCCTCCGCTCTGAGAGCAGTTTGCATAGCAAGATGACCAAAAAGGTGGTGGGTGAGCAAATAAATCTCCGGGACAGACCAGCGTCTGCCAGCCCCGGCCTGAGAGAGCCGCCGCTTTGCTCCGGCCTCAGAGAGGCGAGTCATTTGTTTCCCCTCTCCTCCTCAGGTGCTCTATTCCGTCCTGCCGCCATCTGTTGCCAATGAGCTGCGGCACAAACGGCCAGTCCCGGCGAAGCGCTACGACAACGTGACCCATTCTCTTCAGTGGCATCGTGGGATTCAACGCTTTCTGCAGCAAGCACGCCTCGGCCGAGGGCGCCATCAAGATAGTCAACCTGCTCAACGATGTTTTATACGCGCTTCGACATCTTGACGGACTCACGGAAGAACCCTTATGTATACAAGGTTGGAAGCTAGGAACATTTCAATTCCTGTATACCACTCAACAGAGGAAAAACCTCTCTAAAAACTCTCTAAAAAAAATAATCATGAGATTGGAGAAAAAAACAAATCACTTGTGATTTGGAGTGCTTCTAACTTCCATCCTCTTCCTGTTCTAGTTGAGAGGCACCACTCTTTTGAAACTGGAATAAAGTTACACAATTAAGCAAATGCAACTTAGAAGAGAGTATTTCTATCAGTTGGCTTGAGTTTTTTCCCCCCTGGGGGGTTTTGCTAACTTCTAAACAAAGTGCAGTTTTACAGAGAGACTCCAGTATTTTATAGGCCTTGTGCAGCAGATTTACACTCCGGGCTTTCAGATAAGAATGCACTTTAAGAAGTCAAACAGACCTTGGCACTTCAAGGGGATCGGCCTCAGGCACTGGGTCACCAAAAGAAGTAATATTTACTCTATGAGCTGAATGGCTAGGTGGTCCCGGGGCTTTGGCTGGACTCAGAGAGGCCCTGAATGTCTTAAAGCTGATGTAAGTGTTTAACTGTTTATCTGTGGGTGTTTCAGTTTATTTCTGGCTCTATCGTATATTTAAAAAAAGAAAAAAAAACTCCTTCTGTTATTTGGTTTTGAACGGATAATCCTTCATGAAGCAAAAGTGAAGCAAAAGCAATGGTGAGGTTAGGAATTCACATGCACAAATACGTGTGTGTTGTGTGTGTGTGTGTGGTGTGTGTGTGTGTGTGTGTGTGTGTGTGTGTGTGTGTGTGTGTGTGTCTTTAAAGGTGGAGACTGTTGGCGATAAGTACATGACAGTGAGCGGGCTGCCGGAGCCGTGCACTCACCACGCCAAGTCGATCTGCCACCTCGCTCTCGACATGCGGAGATCGCCCGGGCAAGTGAAGGGGGATGACGAACCTGTGCAGGTGTGGTTAAATCTGTGGTAAAGAAAAGTGAAATTGTTCAAATCCAGAAGAAAATTACGTGCATCCATATGGTGAAATGAGGTTTGAAGGCTTTACTGTGGACAACAGTACAAGAAATGGTCAGTGAGAAATTCAATTGGTTGAAAGAAAAAGGTTTTTTCTTTTTGGAAAAAAAAAACCTTAAAGAAAAGCGATAATAGTCAGACCGAAATAGTGTAATAAAAGATTACTGTAGTTGCATATTGTTCAATATATTCTAGTTCCGATCATAAGAATTTGATGCATTTTGGACAGTATTTTTTGAAATAACATTGTTTGTGTGTTTTGTGTCCCTGTTGGACAGTGTCTGGTTGATTTGTCTGTGTTTGCCTCTTGGCATGAATTTCTGCCTGTGTCTCATATTTATTAATTTAACAGCTTTTGTTGAAATCCATCTGTTCTTTTTTCCAATTAATTAGACTTTTTCAAATTCTGGCATTCAATTCCGTTTTCATTCATTCATTCATTTATTTTTTCTATTATCATCAATTACATCAAGCTGTCTCATAGTATCTTACATTTAAATCTATATTTTATTATTAAACGTGTTTGGTTTTCTTTTGAGTGCAGTATTTACAATTGTATGAAGCAGTTGCACTAAATATCTGCTGAGGAGTCTAATTCCAAATGTTTTCTAAAGTACAGACACAATTATGTATCAGTGAATTAGAACGGGAATGTTTTTCCGGCTGAAGTAATGAGCATCGAAAAGTTGGATGAAAAAACTGAAACCCTTGTTTGACTGGCTCTCCAGGATTGTTATTGTGTCATTGACTTCGGAAATCGCGTCTGGTTAACAAAAGCAGTGTTTATTTCATGACATGGCACCAGCTGAAGAGGAGTCGGGCTTTGCCGCAGCACAGGCTCATATCATCTCATGATCCCGGAGACGAAATAGATTCTCATTTGTCTGAGACCACTCACGGCATGTTCATGTTCTGAAAACAACAAGGCTGAAGTGCCTACGAGTTGGAGTGTAAATATTAGTCTCAAGATTGCAGAAGACTACTTTTAGAACTGTTTATTGCAAAACCCTGAGAAAATCATTTGTGTTTATGAAAACACTCCTGGCAGCCCGTCTCGTATCCACCCACCCACTGTTGCACCTTTTCAGTCCAAAGAATCAAGAATTTGTGTCAACAGACTATAGAAACAATTTGTCCGTGTGTAGAGCACAAATATTCATCAAATCTTTTATTTTATGTTCAAACTGGATATTTGAAGTTTTGTCTTTGGCTTTAACTGTCTCGTTTTTTTTTTTTATTCATCAGTGTAATGTCATGGACTAATATCCGGTTTAATCAGTGGCCATTATGGCAATATTGAACTGTTTGTTAAACTGTTTCTTTTACGTGTTTCCTTATATTTTAGATACCATTGGGATTCACACAGGAGAAGTGGTGACTGGGGTCACTCGGCCAAAGGATGCCCAGATACTGCCCTTTTTGGAATACAGTCAACCTCACAAGCGTACCGAGACAACTGGAGAAAAGGGAAAAATAAATGTCTCTGAATATACTTACGGTGAGAAACAGCCACACCTTTACTTCTATTTATTTTTTTGTTTCATGGAAAAAATACATCATTTCAATACAAACGAGGACCCTCGGGTTGGTCTGTGCTGGAGCTGCCAGTGAGCACAGTGACGACATGTGTGATTTGTGACCGTGCTGCAGGTGTTGCAGTCTGCCGAGAACGCCGACCCTCAGTTTCAGCTGGAGTATCGGGGCCCCATCACCATGAAAGGAAAGAAGGACCCGATGAAGGTGTGGTTTCTCTCCAGGACGCCCACCGACGGCACGGAGGCCGCCGCAGCTAAAGCTTGAAGGATAATCGCTGAAACGCCCTCGCTTTGCTTCTGTGGAGGGATATTTGAAGGCAGAGCCCAAGAGAATCAACGAAATGGACTATCCAGAGACGTAGAGATATTTTTTAGTATGATGGAACGTTGCTTCAGCGTGTATGTGAAATTAGTATGACCCTCCCTCCTTTTCAGTTTGCCTTCTCCTCACTAGATTTAATATTTTGTGCAGTATTCATGGATAGTCTAGTGAAATAGTATGTGGTACCTTAAAGTTGATACATTTTGTTTAGAAAAAGTCGCTTATTATATAGAACAGGATATCCTCTTTCAAAAATTTGATATACAAAGCCTTTTCCATCTATTGTGAAATTTTATTCAAATATACAAAGAATAATATGTCTCAGCTTAGCCAAAATAAAACATTGCAATATATATAGTACGGTTTATTTACAATGCATTACTACACGCTTTTAGCTGTGATAATTTTTCCATCTTGTGAGTGAAAATGTAACTTAGGAACAGGAATATTGTACAATGTGTGGATCGCTGTGAATTTAGATCCCATTTTCATTACTGTTCTACTTCCTACCACTTAAATATGAGGAATATTTAGTTTCTACACTGAACTTTAGACACTGGCACTGTAAAGAGAGAAATGAGAATCTAGATTTTTCGAGCTAGGTATTTAACTATATTATTTCACTGCGTCCAACAGTTATAAAGTAGTGTATTATGACTACATTTCTATGCTGCGTTGCCATATAGATTTGCTATTTTATGAACCATTTCGAAACATCACAATTAATACATCTGAGCCAATCAGTGAAACTTCTGTAGTTACGCATCTTCTATTAACTCATTGAAATATCCCCATGGTTAAACATGTCTCCTCCATTCTGCTTTATTCATGTACTTATTACGCATCTGTAATCAACTGCACAGTCACCATTAGGTGTAAACAAGATTTTTAGTTATCTACACAGTGTTGTGATATTCAATGTTTTTTTTTCACATTACTTTGTCTTTATTCTTTTATCCTGAAATAAACCTCTGTTGATTGAAATATATTGATTTTTTTCCAAACAGACCACCATTGAACTCTTTTATGGATCAACTTCTGTATGTGCCTCCATGATATTATCAGTAAAATAATCTTAATCTATAGTTTGTTGTGTTTCATTTTTTCTAATTAATCACTGTTACACTTACAGTTTTTGTGCTTTTTATGTAAAAATATAAGTTGCCTCATGTGATTGCAGAATATATTTTTTGTTTTTTATGTAATGTCCTGTGAGAGGAGACACTGAGTCTGGAATGGTGTGGATCTTTTAGGTTGTAGAGGTCAGAGAAACCCAATATCAGGATCTTTTTACATAGTTTGCAAAAAAGTTGAATTAGTAGCATTAATAAAGAGAGAATAACTTCATTGCTAATTTCTTGTAATATGCTCCCTCTAGTGGTGCAATATTAAATTACCTCGGGAGGATTGAAGCGTTTCAAACTTACTATAACAAACAGAATATTATGTATTTTTTTTCAAATAGGAAACTTAGTGAATGAGTTAGGTTTGTGAGTAAGTTAAATAGAATGATATTTTTAATACTATATGTTCTTACACTTCTTTCTGTCTTATCATTGTTTTGTTACATTGTTGTTGTGTTTCACAGTATAAGTGGCCTTAGAAAAAGGGGATTATAATGTTCTGATTTGCAAATACTTTATCCTAAAAAAATGTAGGTTTTCCAGAATGGGGCACTATTGGTGAGATTTTTGCTGCACATTGAGATCACTATCCATGGTTTGAGTTCAGTCCAGTTCAGTGGACTGGTGCTGGAGCTGATCGCAGCTACACACCGTTTTGCCTCAATTTTTAACTTTTATGCTGAGGCATTTCTTTCTGACAGCATTGATATGCACATGCTGGTGATGTAACCACGAAAACCCATGGGATACAGCTTTTAAAATCCTGGCAGTGATCAATAGGATTTCATTAATGAGTCCACAGTGTAGTACAGGCAGAGGCTGAGCGTGGGTCTCAGCACAGAGGGGGCGGAGCATCTTCAACAGCCCTCATGATAGTAATTTTACCATTCAAACAATCCCTCATCCTACCGTCAAACAACGCACTAATGCTCACTTTTATTGAGCCAAGCAAACCTATATGCCTCAGAAAGCAGAATAAAGTCACAAACCAGTTCACAAACTTGTTCTGACGACAAATACACATAAGCGCACACAGGCACACACAAATGCAGCCTGACAGCTGTCAATCTCAGAGCGTCCGCTGTCCATGGTGCTGAAAACTCAGATAAAAAGTTACGGGATACATCTGGACCATCTTTGATACAGCTTAAATATAAAATGAACACAGCTGGTCTAAAATTACACAATCTATTCCGATAGATGTACAGCTATCTATATCTTTTGGAATTCATGTATATTAGAAAAAAAATAGACTTGGTCTCTTGTAGTTGAAAGCAACACAAGGCACATTCAAATAGGCAGGTGTTTAAGACCACAGCATTCTGATAAAGATAATATTTTTGAAGGTTTCACTGACTCACCAGTGGCTCCGATGTTAGGTTTTGGGTAGTACCGCTAGCGGCTAGCATAGTGTTTAGCATACTGTTTAACTTCCCTCCAAAGAGTTCAGATCAAGTGCAAAAGAAAAAACTTGTTAATGCCGCACAGCCAATCAGCGCTGGCTTACAGCTCTGATGCATTCATGGACAGTCGTAATGTAAGAATTGACAAATTAGCCCACAATCATATGCGTATACCTTCTAGCACACACTGCACATTTTATTATAATAATTTATTTTGAGTAAATGTGAAACACATCACATGAAACGGGGCCCTATGACCCTGTGGGCCCTGGGCGACCGCCCCCCTTGCCCCACTCCTGGCTCCACTACAGAATACAGGAGAATAACAGCCTGTTCAACACACTACAGCCACTGAGCATCACTCAACAGAAGTAGCAGGTTTATTCACAGGCCTTTCAAATGCCCCTAAAAATGAGGAGAAAAATCAAGTTATCGGCATTCTACATTACTTTCCAGCTCAGTGATCAGGGTCACAGCCTCCTCCTGCTAACAAGTATCACACAGCCTTTCTATCCAACTCATTGCATTTTTTTTTTTTTTTTTTTTTTTGCTTAATCCACAAATGTTATCTTTGGTATGTGCTGATACAATTGATACTACAAATCTGATAAACCCCATGGATGGCTCTACGTTGAAGATAACACTTCAGAGGACTCCATCTCGTATGTTCCAACACAAGCTGCCAGTTGGAGTCCATAGTGGCAAGGTCTTTCGTCTGATAAGAGGAAGATTCATTAAGGTGGAAATGGGGGTCAGGCAAAGGTCTGTTGGAACTTTGTAGGATGATGAGCTAAGAGAGATAAGAAGCAGATCTGATATGCTGTCCATATCTTATTTATCCCTTTTTCCGATATGGAAAAACTGTTTTATAATATGCACTATTACAATAATGCAGTTAGAAATGTGTGTCTACATCATGCATTCATCTTTCAATAAATAGGCACCGCTACATCAACTCAAGATCAAAGAAAAACACCCCACGCATGAGACAAATACCGACTGTGCAAAGTAGTGTTTGCTTAACCTGTTCACCGTGGAGGTCCCCGTTCCACTCCAGACCTCCACCGTCATAAAAGTGACTGCAATTGCTTGCAGCTTTAAAAACGGTAGATAAGAGTGTCACCTTCAGTGTGGAACGGAACATCGCATGAGTGAAAGCATGCAGCAAGTATTTTTGTTCCTAGTTCCCATCCAGTAAGTGGATTCAGTTTAAAATGCTAATATTTCTAAGAGGAAAATACTGACAGTATTACTAACTTCTTGTTGTTTATAGTCAGAAATACACATTTGATGAGGTTTAACTTTTACTAATGCTGGCAGTGCTTTAATTCAATGCCTTTTGATGAGGAATATAAAACTTACTGCTTGTTTTGTGAAAAACACTTCACTGCATAGCCTTTGCATCCTTTATCAAATCTGTGTTGTACAGTTCTCAGCTAAGAAAGACAGAGTGTAGGGGTTTTTCTCTGGTGAAAATTTCCCAAAATACTAAGGACATAACTGTTAATATTAACTTCAAATATCAAAGGTCTTGTTTATCAGTAATCACTAGATTAAGGTCAAAGGTATCACTAGTAACACATTATCAACCTCAAAGATCGTTATGTACAAGCAAAGCAGAGACATCTGACATCATGGACCCTCTGATAAGATTTTTTACGCAATGTTTATGCAGTAAATTTGTAGTAATGTACAATTTCTTCTTTTTCTTTTTTTTGCATGTGCTTCAGCAGATTTATATTACTTTGACTGCTCAGCTTAAAATGCAGTCAACAGAAATGACACAGAAGTCTCTTTTGCATAAAAGACATCTACTCAGTGTTTGGGAATTTCAAACATACAGGAACATAATTACTGCAGGCTGGTACTGAATGGAGTTAATGCTGTGCAACAGACTGACACCCTCTGCAAACAGAGACACAGGTTTAACAGGTTGTGCAGCTATTGAAAAGCACACACTACGGATCTTGCCCTGTGAAAATGAGCTTTAAACTTCCACATCAGCAATCACATTGATGTGGAGATAAGGGGACGTGCGGTTTTAAAAGGCGCAGCGGACCCTGATTGAGACACTGCTCTCCGCAGAGTCGTCCAGCTCAGCTCGCACCGCCACCATGACTTCAACGGCACCTGGAAGGTTGATCGCAGTGAGAACTATGAGAAGTTCATGGAACAAATGGGTGAGTACTGCCTTACACTGTCGGCATGCTTTTGTGTTTGTTTGTTTTTGTTTTTTGAATAAAGATGCAGAGTTTCGAGTAGTGAAGTGAACCTTAACCTGTAGCGGCTCCCTGTGCAGACAGAGGCCTGTGATGTAATCTGAACCTGGATAAGATTTACTACACAACCACTGACAGGCAGTCTGCCAAAATACATATGCATACATCTCTTATTCATGCAAATTCAATCTAATTTAACACTTGCATAATTCTAATTAAATATAATGAAGCAAGTATAAGAATTTTTTTTGTGAGGATCTCTGTGATCTGACTTTGGCATCCTCTACAGCTCTACAGATACAAAGGTTTCTGTCAGTGTACACTTAAAAGATGGAATTCGTACAAATTTCTGCCATGTTCAAATTCGGTTCTTGTTCTCGACAGGCGTTAACATGGTGAAGAGAAAGCTGGCCCGCTCACGACAACCCTCAAACTCACCATTGAACAGACCGGAGAAAAATATTCACGTCAGGAGAGCAGCAACCTTCCGCACATCGAAATAGATTTCACCCCGGAGTCACGTTTCGACTACAGCCTGCAGATGGAACAGAAATCTCAGTAAGCAAAAGAGCATTCAGTGATAACACTGAACTCGCTCCCAAACGATTCAGTAAAATACTCAGTTGTGACATGAAAACACTGCTCTACTTCTGAGTTCCTCCTGTTACTCATAGCTCCTTGACACTCAGGCAGTCATCACTGTTATTAGCTGGACAAGCGTTCTGCCAGGAACTTGGCTTAGTTGTGGTAATTCTGGTTCAGCCGATTTCAGCTCACAGCTGCTAATGGACACAGCCTCCTTCAGACTTTAGCAGAATGCCTCCCGGATGCTATTCTTCTCGACGTTTTCTGTTTGAACTGTGCAGGGCGCCTGGAACATGGAGGGAGACACCCTGAGGGGTTTTTCACCAGAAGGACAACGGGAAAACATTGACAACAACCAGAATCATCGAAGGGGCGAACTCGTACAGGTACGGCTGAAATCAGGACAAAAAAAAAAAATCTAAATTCAAAGTTCCCATTGTTAAAACCTGGAGCTCTGTGTTAGATGGATTTTCTATGTTGGCGTTTTTTTGTGCTTTGTAAACCCTTTTTTCAGAGTGTAAAATTACATGACTGAACCTGACATAATCTTTCCCCCCACAGAGCTACAGCTACGAAGGCGTGGACGCAAAGAGGATTTTCAAGAAATGAAGCCAACCGACTGAGAGAGACGTGCTTGACATCAGGATTACTTATAGTATTGTGTTGAATTCTCAACTACTCACATGGGCTAACTTGAAACAAGTGCATTAGATGGAATGCATCAGCTTTGATACTTGCATTAAAAAAAAAGTTACGAGTGCGCTGTGACTTTCATTTGTCATTTTTTGCTGAAAAAACAAAAAACAAACAGTATTTTGTGTGAATTAAACCAACACAGTGAGGGGACCGGTTTGAGAGTGATACAGTAATTGAAACTTTATTCAACAATGAATAAATAAATATATATTATCTACAAACAATATAAAAGTGTAGACACGATTTCATGTTTCTTTAAATTGATCTGTTCTTACACAAGTCATGAAGCATTCACTGAAACGTCAACACTCAACTCGGCATTAACGTCAGGCCACATTCACAGACCGGACCACACAGAGGTATGACGACAGGGTTCAGTGAGCATACGAGTCCGACACTACAGGCCGCCAGCCCGGAACGCAATGAATATAATCGGTGCACACTTTGAGAGTTTCTCTTTGTTTCTCAAGTGTTGAAGCAATACAGTGTAATTATACTCCTGTGGGATCATATACGGATCGATGCAATTGCCAACTGTGATGTTATGCAGCACAACAGGGGAATCCCTCGTTTCTCTGCGGCCTCTTTGATATAAACCTATAAAATGAAGATCGTGCAACACACTGAGGTTTTTACATACATGCAATAACCCAAGGAGAGTTTTTAGAATAAGACACAAGGGTTTGCTGCTCTTGCTACATGAAAAAGCTCAGGTTTTCTTAGTTTCTCTTGATATATTTTAACATGTCAAACATTGTAAGTTGCACCTGAAAGCAAAGAAAACTGCTTAGACTGCTGCTTGGAGAGTAGAATTGGAGATTCCAGGTGTGAAAGGGTTTTTTTTAAGGATCACTTGGCCTGGAAAAGTCCACAGTACTCCTAATTTTACAAATCCTCTCCATCCATACCATTAAAATTCATCAATAAATCGATGAGCCTGATAACACTCCTTGATGAATTTGCTCCGACTCATGTATTTATATGAAGAATTACAAGAGTGGTACACACACAGTTAGCACTGCATACTGAAAAGGTTTATCATGATATCCACATGTTCACTGTCAGTCACTTCCTTCAGTTGATATATACTGTATATGGTTCACTCAAAAAAAAGGTTAACACTGAAAATTTCAAGGCACTATCGATACAACTGAAGACACAACGCTTAAGAGTGTAGGGCAGAAACTGAGTTCCAAGTGAAATAAAACCAAAAAAAAATATCGGAAACATAATAATGATGTAACTGTGTTATATAGTCTGCAGGGGGACGACATGAAGGTCATTAATAAACTGGAACAGAGTTCATCCAATACTGATTAGTGTCATATCCAGTGAGCATACCTATACGTTAAACAACATTAATTTATCATAACAGTACAATCAGGTGGATTAAATTAAGCCTTATGTGTGTTTTGTGTACATATCGGTGAGATCTGAGCCTGCTCCATAAGAAAACCCAAGTTGCCTGTGTTTCATATTGTGCCCACTTCTTACTATATGCTTAGTCAATGAACAAATGCCGGCAAAGTTTAAGTGTTTTTCAGTGTTTAGTTGAAGGGCAGGACACACGTGCACAGCGGCTCAGAGTGAGCATGTGTTTCAGTGAAAAAGAGTTGAAAAGTAACAGTAAAAGGTGACTGACAAGATAAATGTGACAAATGAGGTGGTTCAGGATCTTAGCATTAAAAGAAAGCTGAGTTCTATGTGTTCTTGGGAATGTTGGACGCTCACAATACAAAACAGAAAAAGGTGCATGTAAAACTTCAAAGTAGAGAATGCATAGTGCCTCTTGGGACAATTGTTTGTTTTTCCAGCTCATTGTTTGCATCATACATATATATATACTTTTTTTGTTAGACAGATGCATAAAATCGTATATTCTTGAGTGAACAAGAGAACAACATTCAAGTATTTTAAAAAAAGTATTCAAATCAACCGTGGTTACAAACTGCTATTTGCTAAATTCGCTTTATTACACCGAAATCAAATCCACTAGGATGTTATGCTTGTTGGACTCGCGGTCCAGTGTCCATGCTCATGCTTATGCTGTACACAGCTAGTAAGATTTCGTAAAGGCCACATGCAGGTTTCAGAACATCATCGTATGAAAGAGAATACTTGTCCGTCACGTCGTAAAGTCAATAGTAATGACGATTTCAGAGATATATCAATTACACTGTCGTCATTATGAAAATACCGCAAATACAGAACCTGTTTAAATTGTCTACTTCAACAGGACGACTGGAAAAAATACATTTTGACATCACTTAGAAGTACAAAAAAATGGTTACAGAACCAGCACGATTGAAGGTAGAACCAATAAGGTGGTTTGCAGTGACCGACCGACCCAGGCGTCGCAGATACCTCTCTTTCTTTTAGACTGCTGGGACTGAACGCAAGTAGAGCACAATCATGTTCAGATACACATGGACATAAAAAAAAGCATATCAACGTTAAACAAATCAGGATTTCCGTTTTCCTCATTTTAACAGCAGAGGTGGTTGACGGACACTGGGCAGCCCGCAGTTAGTCATTAACACATAAATGCTGTAAAATAACTGATACGGGTAAACCGTTTCAAACAAATCAGTAACTAAACACGAGTAATTGTTGCAGCATTTTTTGTTCCCCCCGGTGAGCTAAAGCCTTCAATGTGCATAAAGTCAGTGAGCTGCCCAGATATGAACGTAAAACATTTTCAATCTTACTCTTTGACCTATTTAATCTGATGAACTACCTTCAACCTGCTCTTCGTGAGGCAAACCTTCCGCGTCACTGTGGGTAGAACGACATCGGGATCACATAAAGTACATTTAAATGAGCGTTTCAAGTCAACATGCTGGTGATTTTACATCACAATTCATTCATTTTCATAGCTGCTGTACCGACCGCAGCAGCATCCGTCTCACTCTCATGCCCGACCCTTAATATATATCTATTTTTTTTATTCTGTAGTACTTCTGCAAAAAAAAAAAAAAAAAAAAAAATCCCCAAAAATCTTTGTGCAAACTGAAAACAAATCTTCTTGCAGCCTTGCACTGCAGGAGCGTGGAAGATAGAAGGGAGAGTTCATAATCCATCAAACAACTCAAAACAGTATTTAGAAACAGCTTCTACGTATGTGACAAGCTTGCATAAATAAGCTCCCTCCGTTTGGAGACGTCCCGGCTTCTCAACCTATTTCCATTCTGTAAACTCTTTGGCATCCAGTTAATACTGTCCGACCATGTAAACAAAACTTACCAAGTCACACTCATAAAAAACCTCGCTCATCCAGTCCTTTGGCTGTCACTGGGTTCCATTTGCAGTGGGTTTATTGCTATTATGGCCTGTAAAGAAAAAAGAAGAGAGCGATCTTGTTAAAAGAGACTTTAAGATGCCACTCTGTGTGTCACATTGACACACCATCAAAGAAGACAACTGGGTATTGTCTTTTTAGTCCTTTCCAATACTTTTCTACAGAGGCTTACTTGTTTCAGGTCTGGCTTTTGGCACGTCTTGTGAGTGTGTGTCAGTGGGGAGTGTGTGGCTGTTGTCTCTCCGCTCACTCACAACCGCGGTCCGTGGCACGGTGGCGGAGGAGGACAAGAGGCCTCTGGTTGTGGTACTTGAGACGGTACGTCTCCGTCATGCAGTTGTCACGTTAAAGTACGTGGTGAGGGAAACCTCTTGGGCGGGCGCCGCCTGCTCCGCCCTGCAACCCGTCAGCCTCTCCTCGCTGTCGCACGACGACGGGGGTGCTCCTCTCCGGGTCCGAGCCCGACTTGGGAGCTTGCATCTGAGAAGGTCCGGAGGGCCGACATGTCGGGCTTCCGGTGAGGGCTGACGTAGGACGCGGACGGGAGGCGGGGGCTGGACGAGAAGGATTCCTGAAGCTCCGGAAGGAAGCAGCGTGGCCGGCCTCGCCAGGTGTGGGCGGTAGTCCCGCTGGTTCGTCCGAGTGAGGCGACCCCTGTCGTACCGAGCTGGCTCTGGCTGTTCTGCTGGAGAGCTCTGCGGTCACGTTGGCGGGCGGGTGGTGGGGCGGGGTGGCGTGAGGACAGTGGGAGTCGGAGGCGACGGCCTCGCTGTTGCTAGAGAGGTAAGTGCTTTCTCTGTCCCTCGGGCTCAGAAAGCGCAAGATCGTCGGAGCTGTTCCACTCGGAGCTACTGGTTTTTTTATGTGCCTCAGGGCTGCGCTCTCTCCGGTGTGCCCTCTACAGTTTGTCAGCTCCTGCTGCTCAGCTGGTCTGTTATCTGAGCCAGCACAGCCTCCTCTCTGAAGGACACTGCTTTCCTGGAGGTAACAAGAAGTGTACTTGGACTTCCGTCTACAAAAAAAGAAAGTGACGAAAATGATTATCATGAAAATGGAACGGAAAAATATCATGGAATCTCTGTAAGTCGGTCATGTTATTTTCCTAAAATATGAGTGAGTCTCATCTGCAGTCCGCCCTCTGTTGCACGTTTTTGTCAATATCTTTACTACAGTAGTGAATATTTAATGGAGCCAGCTATTTAATCTGGTTTGTGAAGTTTGATCAAAAGTGGGCAATCATGCAAAAATACTCCAGTCATTACAACACTGAATTCCTCCTATTTGCAGACAAGTCAGGAATGAGTGAGTCCGATTCTATGCAGCAAAGCTTACCTGTGGAGAGAAACGACCGCAGGAGCGCCAGCATCTCCCGGGACTGACCGTGGACTCTCTGTCTCCGGCCCTCGTGTCCTCCTCTTCCTTTGGATTTAGTTCCACGTTGAGCCCACATCAGTTGGATAAACTGATTTACCATAAAAAAACAACGACTCATTCTTGGACAGTTCACAGAGCGTTTGCTGATAGTTAGCTCAGTGTATGAACTTTATGAGATATTATAACGAGTCACCCCTAAGACCACAAATAAGCTGGTGATTACAGATAACTGTAGGATAACATGGAGCTGGCACAGGGCTCAGAATTACCATCTATTGCACAAAACTGAAATTCTGAACAGAAAAGAAGAACCGGCACCTTGAACTTGGACTGCTGCGTCAGATGTGAATGTGAAACTTGGTCATGGTTCTTTCCCTGAGGCTTGGTTGATGTGTACCTATTGAAAACAACAAACGAATGGGGTCCATGAATGAGACAAAGCTGTCAATTCAGTTTGTTTAAGCAGCATTTTATCGTTAACACCACAAAGTTGACATTGAAAAATACCATAACTATGTTGGAGGGTAAAAACTCTGGATCACAAAATTCATCCTCCAAAGGTAGAAAGAGGGAAAAAAAAATCTAATGACGACAAATAAAAAAAGAGAAAAACTTTAAATACAGAGATTAATCTCAGAGGATGTTTTTTTCTCAGAATTTAGCAATTTAATTACTCTGAATCCTGAGAATAAAGTCCGAATTCGGCTGAAACGGAAATGTCAGCATTTAATCGGATAATTCAGTCTGATTTCCTTTCTCTGAACTCCGAGATTATTTTCAGTCTGATCTCCTTCCCTAATTATGACAGACAACACACACACACACACACACACACACACACACACACACACACACACACACACACACACAGACATAGAGGAGCTGTGTCGTCATCACTCCATCAGACTTACTCTAGCTTCAGTCACAACTACAGAACAACAACAACAAAAAAAAAAATTTCCAGATGTAGCTTTAACTTTTCCTCTTACAAGTGTATGTAAATCCAACATAAACATAAAAATAAACTAAAAACTGAGAGATAGACAAAACCAGCTGCAACATGTCTGACCGAGATGATGTTTTGCTCTCAGGACACTAGGGAGCAGCAGCTGAAACCTATTTCACTGCACTTTCTCACAGCTGATAAATCAGTCAGCGATCTCAGTTTGAGCACCAGTGTGCTGCTGAATTCTTCCCTTTATAAATAGATGTGTGTTGTTGTTTTTTTTATTTCTTTTGCTGTGCCTTGGAGAGGTCCGTGCAGGGATGAAGCTCTGGCTGTGTTTGGTAACACCGGCTCTGGATCACACAGACCAGATAGAGTATCAGAGCCGGACTCACCACAGAGAACTGCATGCAGCAGAAAATATTTATTACAATGCCATCACCCTGTCCAGCTGTGCTCCCTGAACGAGCTTTGTGGGATTATCATCAGATTAATGCCTGAGCACGGCTGACTGGGTGAAGAGGTTAAATAACCAGCCCAAAAGCTCAGAATCAACGCTGACATTAATTGATCTTCCTGTTACTTTTACATTGCGGGTACCAAAGTATCAAATTACAGACACACAATCAAATAAAGAACACCAAAAAACGAATTAACATAAAACACTTGTGTAAAGCCTCTTCCCCACGAGGAATTGTGTAGAAAATAAATGTTTTAAAACAGCATATTTTTCAGTTAAGCAGGAGATGTTAAATTCAGCACTTCATTTTTTGAAAATACTCACTGTAACTAAATCCTGTTGAGCAGCTTCTTTTCTTTTCAAATGTATATTACCTAAGTGCAGTCCGACATTATGTAATGTACGTTTCTACCCTTAAATCACTGTTTGCTGAGAATATCCAAAATTTAAAAAATAATATTCAGACATTATCTTACAAGTAATTCTTTCAACAGAGAAAAGTCATGTTGTTGTCAATCAAAAAAAAAAAAAAAATAGCCAGTTTGATACATTTCTTTATATGTATCACGTGAGGACTGAGCTTTAAGCAAGGACCCATAGAAACATTTCCATACTCACCATTGTGTGAGGGTGAGGATGTTACACTTGATTTTGCGTCGCCTCCCTTTTGAAGAAGCTGGCTGAAAAATTAAAAAACCGCAAACACAACATGTTCAGATATATAACAGTCGCTGGATATTGTTGTTTTAAAATGCCTCATTAGAACCACGGCTTTATTTGATGAAGCAAACAGGAAATGAAACAGTAAGCCTTTAAATAAATTAGAGGTAGAGTGTCTGTACTTTAGTGACACCTAGTGGTGAGGTTGCAGATTACAGCTCGTGGATACAGATCTTTCTACCTTCGCCAGGAAACTATAACAGCTTTGAAACATTTTAGAGACAGACACAAACAACCTCAGCTGAAAGACTGAAACATGAAAGAACAATGCTGAAAGGCCCTCAGGTCTGTGCAGATCAATACATTTCAGGATCATTTGTTTCATACAGCACTGTGATTTGAATGTCAAACTAAAATGCTTTCTATAATAAACTACTTACATGTACTCTTTCCAATCTGGGTTTTAGAGATATTGACAGTCACAGAGGAAATTCTGTCCTGACACCAAATATGGACTTCAGATCACATTATGACCCACTGTGAGCCCTGACCACATTCCTACAGTGTGACACTTGATATTACTTGCATTTAAAAGATAAGCACTCCAAGTAAACACAAAGAATGTAATCATGAAAAAGGTCTTAGTACCATTTAGAAATAAATAATAAAAAAAAATAACATTTTCATTTTTTTACTTGCAACAATGTTCCCATTGCTGACTCCAACAGTTTATTCCCACTAAAACCTATTTTCTTTTACTTGACCTTTTAACAGTACGTTTATGCTGTTAGACTCTATTTACACAGTTAAAAAATATTGCTATCTCCAATCAGACATTGCAGCTTAGAGTTTTTTTTTCCAAGCATCAGTGTTTATCACTACTACAATGCTACAATGTGTCTGTCCCACATTCTGCCACGCAGTCAGTGACAACTTCTACTGAGAATACACAGCTAACAGAGTATAAAAACCTCATTACAGCCATCCAAAACAGAGCCATTTACACTAAATTTCAAGACTGCTGCTTCTGCAAAGCCTGGAAACACTTTAAAGCATTTTCAAGATGAGTTATCCTTTATAACCACCAAAAACAATCATCGATATCACTATGAAATCATTAAAAAAGTATTAAACTGCTTTGTACAATTCAAGTTTTTGTCAATATCGCAGTTTCAGCTGCCCTTCTGATGAACTGATACTATATATGAGCAAGCTGTTTAACAGTAATGTCAGGGGAACAAGCAGTGTGACATTTCTGGTCCAGTTTTACCCCAGTTTTCCAAAGAAATTAAAGGTATTTGTGAGTGATGAAGCCAGTACGTACAGTAGCATCATCAAACCTCAGAAGCTCAAAATAGCAAACTAAAGGAAACTAAAATAAAAGAAAAGCTCGGCTGCAGCAGACCATCAGCTGCTGTCCTAGTAATGTGTAATTATATGGTATATATATGGGGATCGTGTCTTGTTACTGATTTTGTCTTAAAACTGTATTGTAGGGCTTTCATTATAAATATATATAAGACAGAAAATTAAAAATCAAGGAAAAGATGAAAAAAAACCAAGTCAACAAACTTCCCCTCTTCTGAAACTGAGCTGTAATCGATGTACTGATATTTGTACAAGTCTGAATCAACAGAATCCAATCACAGTTGTTGTTTCTACTTGCAAATCAACAATATTTCAATCAACAAGAACAACACTGCATATCATATGTGAAGACTTTACTGTGGTGGGAAAGTCACTTTTATGGTTTATAACAAAAAGGAGCGAAAGACAGAGAAGGAAGAGTTTGTTTCCGTCATGCACGCTTGATGACCTGCACATGAACTCACCTCTGCAGCTGAGCCTCTGGCGTTGATCTCTGGTCTTTAACAGCGAAGCCATCAACCCCAGGCGAGTCAGGATTGGTGGAGCCGCTGCTGAGTCTGTCGCTGCTCTCATAGCCGGACTCCGTCCTCTGGATGGTCCAGGTGTCCGCTGCGCAGCAGGGTCTTGGCCCCCCTTTGAGCCTGCTGCTCCTCTGCTGGCTGGGCCGCTCTCGGACTCCACGGAGCGGTGACTCTCGGTCTCGTGCCAGCTGCTCGTCCTCGTAAATCGTCATTAAACACTTCTGTTTCCGTCCTCCCTGACTCGCCGGCGTGCTCCCGCTCCCCGCTCGCGGGTCTCGGCTCTGTTCGGCGTGCGCTCCTTTCCTGGGCCGAGGGCTTGCTGCACCCGCGGCTGTCATGCTGCTGCTGCCGCCGCTGCTTCCAGCTCGTTCAGCACGGTGTCCACGTTTAAGACTTCCCGAATGGGTCTCCAGGTGGACTTGGGCTTATTGCGGCCTCCGCCGCTCCCGCCTTTTCCCCACTGCTCGTGGCTGCCGTCCTGGTCATAGCGACCCGGGGACGTGTTGGTTCTTCGACTATGTCCACTCTGTCCATGTGACTCCTGAGGCGCTCTGCTTTGAGTGGTGGATGACTTCTCGGGACGTGGATGACCTTTAGTTTTCCACAGGAGGCTTTGGCCATTCTCTGGTGAAGATGAAGACTTTCCATGTGCCATGTCTACAAGACAAAACAATTATTTGCATTACAACTTTTTTTTAAAATTTTTCACCAGAAATACAGTAAAGGAAGAAAATTGGTAATACAAAATGATTCCCCTTTGGGTAGCAAAGACAATCCTCCAGATTTTCAATTTTATTTGATTTATAGCACTAAACCCAAATACATCTTATTTCTTTGTGTTTATCTTATCTGAAGGTAACATTCCCTCTTAACTTCCACAGAACGGTGATTTTCTAACCTTTTTGCTGTGACTGCTCAGTTCTCCGATGTCCTCTGTCCTTTTTTGATGTTTCCGCCAGTCCTCTGGATATTCTCCATGAAAGGTTCCTGAAGTTTCTTTGGACTGCCCATGGGATGTTTCCCGGCGGAACAACATGCAGTAGATGAGTAGTGGCTCAAATCTTCAGAAAACAACAGTGAAGCTAAGGCAAACAACTGTTTTTTGTTTCTAAATCCCATTCACTGATTGTGGGAAACCAAGAATTAATAACTGCAAATGTATGTAAATTTACACATATTGCTATAGTGTACTCAGCTCTCTTGGAAACATCCATAAGAGAAAGTAGTTGCAATGAATCCGCAAATGGGACGAGAGAGACAACAACACGAAAACCTCACCAACAGAACAGATGTTGCATCATTAATTTTGGCGAAACGCGCTACACTGCTGCCACGTCTGTCAACCCCGTGGTGCGCTGCTCTGATCCTAAAGCAGGCGGTTCACTGTGAGAACAGCGAGGAAGGGAAGGGGCAAAACATCTGCCTTTTAAATGAGCAAAAACCTAAAGGCTTAGACAGAGGTGCCTCAACACTTCTGTTAATGAGGCCACGTTCAGCATCGCTTCCTCCTGTGAGTGAAATCTAGTTCAGTTATTACTGCGGTCGGAAGGGAAAACTACAACTACAATAATTTAAAGAGATGTATGAAAGGCTCTCCAAGCTTCCCTGAAAACAAACAGCAGCATGCATGTGCTAAACCGCCGGATGTTGCAGCAGCCACGAGTGACAGCAGCGAGGTAAACGGCAGTATTAAAGATTTTCAGATCTACTCATCCAGTCTAATGCCGTCGTTTAAGCAGTATCACAAAAAAAAAAAAAAAAAAAAGATGTGGCTTTGGATAAAGTACGCCTTATACATCTGCCAAGTAAATTAAGTAATGTACACTTCATCATGCTGCCTGAAGTTACGCAGAGACCTTGTACTGCTACAGCCCACCGCCAGGCAGCTGTCTCATCCTGCTGCAGCTGCAGGCGTGAACATAAGGAGACTGCAGATCCTTTGATTTAACAAAGGAGAAAAGCGCGCCAACAATGCTCGTGGTCCTTAACAGGTTAAGACAACTGAGCGGACGCGTCAGGTACTTACTCCGAATGTCATAAAAACAAGAATCCCGTCCCATGCCAAGGTATCAGGGACGCCACATTAAAGCACAACAATCCCTCTAAAGAGGCAAGACGCCACTGCCAAAAGCCAAGCCGATAATTAATGGAGGCAAACATCGGAAACGTCTAGGGGAGGAGTGAGAACTGTGGAGCCAGAGCATGAGAGCGCGCTTGGCCACAGAAGCGGGGATTAGGCAGGGAGGCGTGGGTGGTAATCTGCGTGCAACAGAGGCATCATCCTCATGTCAAGTTCAAGCCAGCACACAGGGCAGGACAATCTCTCTGCCCGCGGTTTAACAGCACAATCCCAACGCAAACCATATCTGCGATCCGCGGAAAATCACCATTGACACGGTTTATTTCCACCGAATGACATGTTCATCAAGACACAGCAGCAGATTGTTCTGTCAGATGAAATTGAGGAGTCTTTATCCATAATGAAGCAGTTTCATCTCACCTCAAGTTTTCTGACAGGTCGAAGGATAATCTCAGTGATTGATGTCTGACAGCAACCTACTTTCACCATCAGAATCAGTGTGACGGTGACGCACACGTCTCACTGGACAAGTCGGCCACTTACGACATAAGATAAATATTAAATTCATGCAAACTGAGATCAGACTCCATGACCACAGCATTTTTGACATGAATCCACAGTGGGAGTAACCGCTTGAGGCGAGAGCGTACAGATTCAATTACAGATACCTTATTATTTAGTGAATGTGGCCACAAAAGTGGAGCCATACTCAAGAATAGAGAAATGGGGTTGTTTTCGTGAGGTGGAAAAAGCGAGAACAATGTTAGTTCTGCCCAAAACATTTCACACTTGTCGACAAAAAATGCTTTTTTTTCCTTTCAGTGCATTAAGAGAATGCATTGCTCTTTACTTACAGAGTATGTGTTCATCTTTAAAATGATATTACCAACTTAAAAATATTTTTCCAGTTTTGAAAGTCTGTTTATACAAAGTAACATAAAAATAATCTCAATCATTAGGCGACCTTGAAACAAGGTAACACAATATATAATGTAAATGTATAATGAAGAAATCAATACAGTCTGTTAGAATCTGCATGATTCCACCATAGAGCACTGGATCAGATATTGAAAAGTCATCATAAAAGAAGTTATGTTTGTAAAATATATCTGAATACAGTGTTACATACTGATGACTCTCTCCTGAAAGATGTGCCTCACAAATTTACATTTCTGCTGATTACAATCAATAACAGTGATATCAACCAGATAAACCGCTCTGTTGTGAGTGTTATGAAAAAGCCTTACATGGGATTTTTATTGTTTTCGCGTCTGCACAGCTCATTGTAGATTATCCCTAACCTGATCCAGCTGAAGCAGCAAGGTCATTCATTCATTCTCTGCTTGACTCAGTGACTCTCTGACAGCATTTGCACATAATCCAAAGCTTCCAAAACAACAAAAAACATAACCGCTTTAGTAATTTTCTTAGTTATCAAACAGAGGTGATTAATTAGGTTTGTGTTGATAAATCAGTACGAATTGTACAAAAAATAAAACTACATTTAAGAATTTAAGCCCAACCAAGACAATGTCACTATGAGATCAATCGATAGTCAATTGAACTTTTCTTTTGCATAATTCTCTGTGTTTAAAGCTTGTAATTAAAATAAATTTCTAAATAACTATCTTGTTAATGTAATCAGGGGTGAGTTGTACAAATACGTGGAGGAAAATCTTACCGGCTGTGTCACCATTAACTTGAGCTTTGTACCGCGGACACATGCTGGTTTGTCTCGGCGCATCTTCATTAGACACCGGACTCCCTTCAGGATTGGTGTAAAACAAAAGAAGTGGCTGAAAATGTCCCCTGATGCATTTGGACGCAACGTCTTTCCACTTGGATCCAATCTGGTGAGAACGAGAAAAGGTGAGTTGAGCACATACCAGCATGTAGAGGATTCATAAAATGTGGTAAAACAAATTAACTTGCGAACCTCCTTTACTGTGGCGTCGTCAAAAAACATCCATTTTGAAGATTTGGTGTGATAGGCAAACGCTGAGTAATGTTTACTGGAAAAACAGATCATTCCCACCAGAAGAAGCTCACTCCGTTTGGCGTTTTCATCGGTGACTCGGTTGAAAAGCTGAAAGACAGAAAACCGATGTCTTTATTCCACATTAAATCCTACGAGAATACAATCTCTGCATGTGGGTCACTGTGATTTTACAGACGTGCAAATTTGTTTTTAACACAGCTGACAAATCTCCCAGTGTGTCCCGAGACCACGAAATGAAATGTTTCCTTTAGTTATCTGGCGCTCGCAAGCAGCGGATAAGGAAACGCCGTCTTCACAGCTCTCACCCCACACAGGTTCAGCCGGGGGCCGACGGACCGAATCACATCGTCTGTCAGGTCGGACTGCTCGGCGTCCCACACGAACCCAATGGTGACGATCTCTGGACAGTTCATGAGAACCCGGCGGATCTTAATGCTCTGACCACAGTCACTCTGCAAAAGTGAGAACAAAAACACACATACACGCACACACACACACACACCCATTGTTGTTGTGATACTACAATCAGAATAACACCAGAGACATCAGAATAATTGTTAGTAAATGGATCATAACTCGTCTTGTCCTGAAGTTCTGAGTCAGTAACAGTTTCTTCAAATTGACAAAAAAAAAAGAAAAAAAAAGGACCAATTTCTACTACAACTACGTATTTTAATTATAAATGTTCTTTAGAATAAGAAAAAAAAATCTATTTTTATATAACTTTTTAAATCCTTTGCTTTGACAGTAACAATGATATTGCTGATTATTTAAAATAAAGGCACTGACAGAGAAACAAAGCTAAAATATCTAAACCAGGCAGATTTTAAAAATCTTACGTCAAAGCAGGAATAAACGATGTCAGTGTGTTAGGAAAAAAAAACAAAGTTCCAGAGATATAAAGTTAATAAAGAGTGAAATTCCTTGTTCAGATACTGTCTGAGGCTTTCTGTTCCACTTATATAACAATCCCTGAAACAGGCTCACTAAAATCTCAGAGATAAAAAGAAAACTTGTTTTTTTTTCTTTTTAAGTTAAAGTCATAAATAAATGAGCATATTTCAGAGGAGTAAGTCGCAGCTTTGTCTCTCTCCCATTTTTAAAGGATTACGAGTAAATGGAAGTAATACAGCGAATTAAAACTCAAGTGCCTTTTTGCTTTTTAAAGTATCGTCACTAGTGATGTTTGGAAAGTGGACAAGAGGCTGGGAGTCATCATTATCCGGAGAGTCAGGCCTGAAGCTTGACAATTCTGGAAGAAGAGGAGTGAGTTTCACCAAACTGGCGCACAGTGAAAAAGAATTCAGCAGCAGCAAATACAGATGAGAGAAAAACAGTGGATAAGCCCTTACTGCTATTTATATCCTAACACTAGTCTGGCACTGTCTCCTTCCGGCCGCTTCAAGAGCAGTGTCACAGCAGAAAGCACAGAGTGTACTCCACACAATCACGGGAATCATCTTTCTGTCCACTTTGCTGTTAAACTGTTAACCGAACAGCTGAATTATTCATTCAAGGCCCGCGCTGACGAGTAACCGTCACTCTGACAGATGTTTTCATTGAGCCAGTGAAACAAACTGAGCCTGCGCTGTGTGGTGAGATTACAAAAAAAAAAAGAAACTTTGCATTGGAAATAAGAGGACGGATGAAACGTGACATACCGGGCAGCTCCGCAGGTCGCCCGTGTTGTTTGCTGCCTGCAGCAGTTCTCCGAACATGTCTGACCTCAGCCGCTCGCTCTTCCCCAGCATGCGGTCAACCTGTTGGCTGTGAGGAAATGCGCGCATCAACAACATGGATAAAGAAGTTTGGCACTTTTAACCAAACGTTTTCTAACTTAGCATCGTTCATGTATTTGATGCTGTTGTGAAATCCAGTGGTTTTATGTAAAATATCTAAAACAAAATGAAGCAAACAAATGTAGCCTTTCATAACTTGAAGAGACATGTGTCTCTTCAGATGATAAATCAGGTGTGAAATACAACTGCTTGTCAGTTAAATTAAGTTTTTTCAACACACTGGTAAAAATGACCGAAGGAGCAAAACCTAGAGCTAAATGTCATTATGATGATACATAAAACTTATGCTTTCCTGACAGAAAAGTCACTTTTGAATAAAGTAATATAGAAGATGCATTGAAAAGCCAGGTGGTTTTCTAAATCAGTGCCTTTTTTTATATTAATTCCTGACTAAGAGATGTGAGGTGTAAAGAAACAGGTAAAAAAAGAAAAAAATACAAATACATTCTGATGTAAACTGAAACTCTACACTAACAGCCACAAAAAAAGACATTTACCAAGCATAATTTTGCACAATGAAGATCACAAATATCAAAATAAATAAAAATGTCAATCACACTGTTTTTGATGGAGGGAGGCTTTCAGCTGAATTCTATTCGATGCTATCAATAACATTTCCAAAGAGCAATTGCATAAAATAAATCAGTTTGATCAGGAGCATCTGTGATACCATGAAGACTACTAATTTTAGCAAAAAGTATCTGATGACTGAATTTCACACAAAACATGCTGCATACAATACGTTTAAATCATAAAAAAAATGCAGCCGCAATCAGCAAACCTCAATAAATATCAAGTAATATAAAAGACGAATCAGTGACACTAATACTTTTAGACGGCAGGCGACTTCACCTTAATTCCATCTGAATTCATCAATAACCAGTGAACAGTGTCAGAGTGGCTGACAGCATACGAACAGTTTAATCCATTAACTGACTGAATTCTATTCAGTAATATGTCAAATCATCTAAAATGCCACCAATCAGATACTTGGATAAAACTTGTATGAGAACCAATAACACGACCCACTAGAGTTTGATCCAGAATGTGTGTGCAGGAAGTCAGCGCAGCATAAATAAACTGCATACTTGTGACATTAAGGAGTAAAATTAACAATGAACATTTGACACTGTTCCACTTTGGCGACTTTACATTGCAAATTAATACAGTAGATAACCAGTTGTGAGTGTTTTCAATGTTTCAGTGCAGAGGAAAGCAACATGACAATAAAGTGTTGAAGGATGAAAGACCAGCGAGACGTTAAAAGAATGAAAGTAAGTGAAAACACATTAGCATGCTTACAGTACATGTTCGCAGCACAGCAGTGGCGAACTGCAGGTCGGAAACTGATCTAAGATGCTTGGGATCACAGGCAAAAATGTGTTCCTCGTAACCTTATTTAATACTTTGACTTTTAAATCAGGATTAGCACTCTGGCCTGATTTTTGTATCCTGTTTTTAAAGCCGTGGCAGTCGTTCAAGTACTCACCATAAAGCAGTGGTGGAGACATAATGTACGAACTCTGTGAAAGGGTGTGGGTCTGAAGATGCTCCACAGCAGCGGCACACAAACTACAAAATGAAAAATGTGCGTTAAATAACTGCAAAAAGTTAGATATTCTTACAACAACAAAAAAAAAACCAAACAAAACAGAAGTGTGCATTTGTGATTCTCTAACACTTACATTCAGTTAATGCTACATGGTTTGAACTGTACAACTCAATACTCATAAACTGGTGTGTTTGACAATAGAGTGAAAAACACACATTACCTGCTCATAAAGCATCATTGCAAACTTCTGGTGGGTGATGCAGGATTTGGATGAGCAGGCGTCGGTTGCTGTGTCCGAAACTATGTGTAAATGTATTCGCTCCAGGATGTTCTCCTAATGCAATGAGAGAAAATGCAACAATCAACACGTGCGCACAAGCATGACATGATGGCAACACGGCAGAGCTGCACAAGCACAAGTGAGAAAACAGAGATTCTGAGTTAAATTGTGATTTCAGATTATTGTGTCTCACCAGTCTCAACTCATCAAGTCAAATACGATCCACATGCATGTATGTAAAGCAGTTTAAATCTCTCTCAGTGGTGACACCACATATGCTATCAAAAACATAGTTATAAAACCTTTACATAAAGATGTCTCCATACTATCATAGATAAATAATGTAGCTTAATTAAGCAAACCCCAGGAGCCTAAATCATCTTAACAGGCAGAAGACACCTCCACTTTAAGTTGTTGTAGCTGTGACACACAGCAAATCCATTAAGCAGCATTACAACAATGGCCTCTGCTTCTTCTCTTTGCCCCTCAGAGGAAGAATCATAACGTTATTTAGTGCATGGCAGCAACGTACAAAGCACTCAGCAGCGTCATCCATCAGGCCCAGCTGGAAGCGCTGCTCATCCTTAAAAGTTTCGGCGAGGGCGTTACGCAGGCTGTCGGACGGAAGCACTCGTTCTCTGCTCTGCTGAAACTGGCTGAATATGCTCTGAAACAGAAGCATCGACAGTTAGCAGCCTAAACTTTTGCGATCTATCTGGTCACACCATGAACGGTTTTGATGAGCACATGCTGCAGAAAGTACCTTCAAAGCACAGAAAATGCAGGCGTCACCGAGACAGAAGTGACCTGAGAGCTGCCTTAAACTTCTCCTGAAAATATCCAGCTGCCAGAGCACCTGAGGGAGAACAAGCGCACACACACCGAAACACTGACGAGAGGCGATTTTAAATGTGGATGAATCATAAATAAAAACAGCTGATAAGACAAGTAACACTAAGCTGCTAAACACTAAACACGCGCATACTAAACACTGCAACTTTTTGTATTAATAATATTTAGTTTGAATCAAGGGGTTACCTGGACAGCGCTGTTCAAGAAGCAGCTGTTTTGCCCGGGTTCGTTCAGCAGGCCTTTGGTGAGGGCGAGAGACAGCATACTGCCAGGCTGGTAGGACTTCTTCAGGCCTCCTCCGGGTTTTTTAAACATCTTCACCCATGCCATGGAGTTAGAGCCTGCAGCTGGAGCCACATTGTTTCAACGTGTATCAGAGGAGACTTGTTTCAGTCAGTGAGTTCAAATGTATAAACACCTTGTAAATACAGTCAGAAAATGAATTTTACTTTAAATAAATGAACTCTTGGAGGTTAGAATGGCTTGAGAATGTTTGTACGAACACAACAACTCTGTGATGAAAAGCTACAGGCACATTTGTGACTCACCATGAACCAAACAAAAACACAAATTACAATAAGGACATCATATTTTTAGAAATCTTACTGCATCAGTTCTTTATCAAAACACATATATTCGTACTAATTTCAACATCTATCATCACATACTAATGATAACATGTTTTCACAGCGCAGGAGACCCGCTGCATTAAAATTCAGCCCGTCTTGGACAGTGTTCATTGCATCACTAATCCAAATGGCTGCTTTGGTGGAGCGCCAGATGAATCCTATCATCGTCTACCTTCTCCAGAGTTGGGGGGAGACTTGCTGCGGCTGGACATGCCGGGACGCGGGAGCTGGTGTGGCGGTCTGGCCATGGGCTCCATCCATTTCATCCCCACGCACCTCCGCAGCGGTTCGTTGAAAGCATTGTTGGGATCAGCCACAGGGCAGCCTCAGCCATGTGCCACTGGACATTGAACAGCAACTGGACAAAACGCAAAGAATGAGGCAAACCATAAAGAAAATTCTGAATACTAACTTTAAAAGATAAAACTTAGACATCAGTAAATTAAAGGTAAATAGTCATGTTGTAATATATTCATATTTTCTTCTAACTGAAGCAGTAATTGCCATACTGGTGGTGGGAACAGAACATCTGCACGAATACAAAGGTAGAGGAACAAAACATTGGACTATTTTTAGATTCTAATAAAATGTGCCATTGCTGTTTCATAAACCATCCGCAATTCTTTGTTTTAGATCACTTCTTGTGAATAGGGAAGTATGTCATTTCAAGGAAATATGCATTATTGAGAAAAGAAAGATAACAGTAAAAATTACATAACGTCAAATGTTGTTGTACAGATGTCAGTCGACTGAAGCAGAGGCTCATCCAAAGCACCACTAAAGGATCAAAACAGAGTTATGACTATGAAATCTGCAACTCAGCCACTGTTTTTCATCTGATGTTCTGGTATTTGTAATGGTTATGAATGTGCATGCAGCTTACTGATTACTGTAAAAGTACATGAACTGTGTGTTTATAGGCTGGGTGAATGCTGATTTAAGGCCCGCGATGTCAAACGTCAAGTCAATCCGGGTGTGATGTGATGAGTCTGGTAAACAATGCGAGCCCTTCGACCTGCAGATTCACACCTAAAGCCTCGTCTTCATGTCAGCGGCCACATGTGTTTGTGCGCCAGCCTCGCCGCTGACACCACGGCGCGGTGCCCTTATAGGCCTATACGGTCTGACACAGCGCCAGTCACTGCGGTCGGGTTCATGAGGAGGGCACGCATGATGCATCCCGCATTGACGAGCGCATCTTTTTTTATTTTTATGCCTTTTAAACACCCGCAAAATAAAGCCTCGACAGGCGCGCTGGCAGCGTGTGAGAGCCGCTCCGCCGGCCCCGCGGCGCTGCTGCGTGCGGGGACAGTCCGCTCCAGAGCCACAGATATGCCGCAACTTGCAATTCATGTGTGCTAAGGGGAGGGAAAAAAAAAAAAAAAAAAACAAAAAAACAAGTGCGCCTCGCACTCACCTTAAAGGGAAGCGCCGAGCGGTCCGGGCTCCGCTGGAGGCGCGCGGCGGTCCAGCTGTCAGCGCGCAAATCCCACCGCTTCCCGGAGAGAGCCGCGAGTCGCACCGGGCGGGAATGACCGCAGATATGTCCAGCCGCATGTAGCGCGCTGCCCGTGCAGCAGTGCCAGCCCTCTTCTCCGACACACGCACGCACACACAGGCTGCAGCTCGAGCCTCTGCTGGAGAGCGCACGCACGCACGCACGCACGCACGCGCTCACGCTCCGGGCAGGACGGCGCTTCACTGGGAGAATCCTCTCTATATATTTTTTTTCTTTTTGTTTTCTGTTTTTGCAACGAACGCGGCCGTTGATGGCCTGCACCAGAATGTCCGACGCGGATTAGTGATGTGTTGATACTTGAGAGGTCAAACTCCGCCCCTAGTGTAGCCCCGAGTGCACTGCTACTGCTGCTGTATCGCAATCCTCCATCCCTGCATGGCAAACTGTGTGTGTGTGTGTGTGTGTGTGTGTGTGTGTGTGTGTGTGTGTGTGTGTGTGTGTGTGTGTGTGTGTGTGTGTGTGCTGGCGGAAGGTCAGACTTCCAACTTGTCATGATGATGATGAGAGAAGACATCACATGACTGCACAGGTTTCATAATCATGCAGCGCAGTGGGGACTAACCCCTGCCTGCTTTTCGTAAAAGCACTCACTTAAATGTCAAATACCGCAAAGGAATAATATTTTATGCTCAAGCCGAGAGGGCCAAGTGAAACGTCAAATATCCCCAATACATCTATAAATCACACTAAAGCAAAGGGATAATGTATTTTTAACCTTCTTTCTTATTATTTGTTCCTCTAATGCTTGGTGCACTTCATATAAAGAAATTTTTTCTGCCACCCAACACTTAAAAATACTGTACATGTATGTCATGCTGTGTGTGGCTCTCATGCTGCAGTAAACAGGACACTGAGTTGCAGGGATCGGGGCAGATGGAGGGCCTGGCAGGGGAAAGCCCGCAGAGCCGAGCAGGTTCTAAGTGTAGACAGGAAGACTAAAAGAGGCTGATGGTGCATCCAAGCCGGAGTCAGCAAAAGTGACACTTAAGTAATTGGCGCGTCTCCCCTACAGAGCTTTTAGTGGGTCTGTCCAAATCCAGACGCAGTTTAATGCAACGATAGCTCCGCTGATATTCCAGGGAGTTTAGAAATGAAGCAGCAAGACAAGAAAAGCTGAGACACCCATGCCAAGTGCTCAGCAGCTGCTGTTGTTCTCACTGTCTTTGAAGACAGTGTGACAGAGAATCGTGTGTGTGTGTGTGTGTGTGTGTGTGTGTGTGTGTGTGTGTGTGTGTGTGTGTGTGTGTGTGTGTGTGTGTGTGTGTGTGTGTGCCTCCATAGCCACAGCATGTGGGCCAGCATGTGACGAGCTTGACTAAAAACACTGTTTGTGAGTTGTTACACTGAGAAGTCCTCTCTGAGTTTGAGTCCAAGAATAAAATCTGTTCGGGAATATTAAGCAGGCACTTTGTACTGTCAATCACACACACACACACACACACACACACACACACACACACACACACACACACACACACACACACACACCACACACACACACACACACACACACACACACACACACACACACACACACACACTCGTCACTGCTCCAGAAACACACTGCGACTCCATGTTGTACGAACCGTTGCCTTTTAGGAGTAATATTTTAACCAGGATAATGAGATTTTTTTTTTAAATCTGGCCATGGTGTCATTTATATCTTCATTTGTAGAGAGACGATGTGTTTTCAACATGAATATTTCATGCAGTTAAATGGAACCCAGGCCTGTACAAGTGAATGTGAGTGTGTGATTGTCTGTTTCCTCTGCTCTGAAATGTGCAGAGTGTGATCCTCCTCCAGCCCCATGCGGTCGGCTTCATCAGCTGTGAATGCAGGTTGGATTATAGAGTATAATTTACGCTCTGTAATGGTAGCTGTACTTGACCAAAAGTTTTTTTTTACATGTTTTAGCTCTGTTTTAACTTCTATGTACATGACCCACAGTGTCGTTTAAAATACTGCTCTGACCGGACCTTAAGGACACTGCATGCATTTTTTTCTCCAGGGTAATACATTGTGGTGTTGCTCCAGCAATAGCACTGAATCCTCCCCAGGGACACATGAAGGGTTCTTGGAGATTTATTTATTTTTCTAAATCTGAAATAAAAAAAAGAAAAAAGAAAAAGAAGCTTCGTGTTTCTCCTGCTGAATGTGGTGCAGCTGAGTTTTGTTCAGACGAGATGTCGAGCTCGGCTCAAACGTTCTTCAGGTTATTTTTGGAGCTGGATGTATCTGTTTTCTTTCTATTCCAGCTTCCTGCAGCTGTAACTCTCTCTCGCTCTCTTTTTGTCACCGTAATCATCAGTTATAGGTCAGAGTTACTTTCATACAGCCGTTTATTGACTCGGAGTTTGATCACACTTTGTATCCAACATGTAAGATCAGAGTATTTATCTTCACGTGTGACGAGAAGAAAACAAATTCTTCCAAATATAGCTTGTGTTTCCTATTTTGTCTGTAATGAAGCAGTAAAAGAAGCCACGTCCTCTGCGGCTCAAGTATCATTCACTGGAGGCCACAGAGAATGAGCGGCATGCACATTCTCTGGAGTGCTGAGGTTTGAGAGAAATGATGGTCTCTGCATTATGTTTCTTCATGAGTTTCCTCCAGCCTCGAACTCGATCCTGTGGGAGTTTTCTCTCCGCTGATTCTCCTTCCCCTTGGTGTTTCATATCTGAAAGGAAAACATCCTTCATACCGTTTCTAACACATGATCACATGTGACATGAAAGCACAGTCAATGCCATCCTCTGAAGACGACAAACAACTACAGTGATTTCATATAATTAGCATTTGAATCCACATTTTCGAGAAAAAAAAAATCCGTATATATTAAGAGGCTTTGAATTTACACTTTTTCAGATGTGAAAGCTTCCGCCGCTGTGGTACAGCTGCATGCTGTCAGGAGCAGCAGGTCATCTGAGTTCGGGAGTCTCTCTGTGATTATCCCAAGTGAAATCTGACTCCTCAACACTCGAACTGTGAATTATGTTTTCGAGATGTTTTACTTTGACGCATTGGCAACCTTCTGCTTTCAGGAAGTCTTTAAGGAAAATCAGAAAGAAATAATTTACCTGAATTTATTTAATCTGTTAATCTAGAAATTAAAATTCACATTTTTTTCCATTTTACTGTCCATTTATAACACAGTCTAAATAAAAACAATCTGAGCTTTAGTTATCACAAGATCTGACTATATTTTGGTCCTAATGAACGAAATGGAAATTAGAAACTGCTCAAACCTTCTATCTTCCTGTGTGTTCTGCTTTTATACTACTAATCAAAGATGGAACCCTCAACTTCTGATTTATTTTCTAAGAATCTTGTATGTAGATTTATTGATTCTTACTATTATAACTTCTATTTCTTTATTTTTTTCCCCATTTATTGTTGAAAATATTTTGTGCTTTATTTTTGTGTGAGTCTACCTCTCCAATGTCATCAGAATTAATGAATTTTCTGATATACTTGTATGTCTGTTAGAATATTGTATTTAAACCTGGTCAAACATTTGTTTTTGTTTACACCGTCTCTATAGCAGACTGGGTCTCCTTATAAAACTCTGAAAAACATTTTTTGGGGTAACTCTAATTATTCTCTATACAAATTACACTGCTCATAGCACCAATAAATCAAGTTGCACTCTTTATTTACATTACATATTTGTCCGTTCCTTTGATAATAACACAACACAAGTAAGCAAATCCTTCTAAAATAACGTTCTGGATCACACATTCAATTTGCTATTTACATGATGTTTCTTGTAGTCTTTGCACTTTTCTTTTCCAATGTGTGGCAAAACAAATTAACTCAACACCAAACGTGAAACATTTTATGTCCACTACATTGGAAATGTTAAGATATTGATGAGATATTGCAACTAAGTTACTAACTGACTGATCTGATGTAATGGAGTCAAAATACAACAAGCATCGACGTTAACGTGATCTACAGATCATCAGATTCAGGGATTTTGATGGGCTCCAGTGTGATGGTGGGGAGAATCAGATGGGTGCCCTCCGATATCCATCCCTGAGCCGTCCTGTTGAAGGTGGGCCGCTTCACCCCCTGCTCCTGGAGTTCGGGGTACCTCGGGGGGTTCAGGTCGATCTCGGGGAGTTTGAATGTAATTCCCCTGGGAGCTTTGTCAAAGCCTCCATAAGGAGTGGCAACCCTGAAATTCAGATCAGTCATTACAGTTACTCTCTGTCTCTGGTTTGAGCCGGTTCACTGAAATCTGATTTGGTGGTTTTCTCACCGGTTGAAGCACTTGTACTCAGGGAGATCTGGCCGTGGGTCGAGCTCGGGCATTTTCAGTTTGACAGTCTCAGCCAGTTCAGGGTCATTGAGCATGGCCTCATCCCATGGAGAGTGATAGGATTTGTGCAAAGTTGAGGTCTGCTGCTGATCTGCTGCCGTCTCTGAAAGGGAGCGCACAAAACAAAAGTCAGCACGAGCTCTCCGGTGTGAACAATTGTCTGTACACTGCAGCAGGGGTTGCTGTTCAGAGTTTACGGGTTAATGCTGAGCTGTTTTCTTTATCCCTTATACGTCAAAGCGGAGCTGTTTTCTTCTACCTTTTTTCGAAGCTAAAGTCTTAAAGTGGGCAGGATTATGAATAGACACTGTGCTTTGAGAACACTTAACGCAGGCAGACTTAGATGTCCATCATTGCGATCTCAGGCCTTAAAATAGCACATAGTTGGAGTGTGTACTCATCATATAATATATCTACTTGGGACGATTCCCCACCGAGGCATATTAGAGTGATCACAGCTCTGCGTGTCCCTGTTAAAACAACATAATTTACAAAGTTACTAAAACTGTGAAATTGTCCATAGTTACATTCAGTACATAGTTTGACTGAAATCCCAGCTGTCAGTATTATGGCATTGTTACATAACCACCACCTTTTATTTGACTGTGCAGCATTAACAGTTCGATTATCGGACTGAAAGAGAGTAAAATAAACCATAGCTTTTGAAGCAAAATTTACACATATTCGCACTTTTATTTGTTTTTGTATTTATATGTTTCACAGTTTTTGGCAGTGAATTACACAAGAACTGTATTGTGGATTACATTCATACCTGAAACAACATTTTCTGCGTTGGTGGTCTCTCCGTCCGCTGGCCCCTCCACTTTAATTTCCACAATTTGTGTATTGTCATTTAAAATGTTGTTCTGAAAAAAAAAAAAAAAAAAAAAAAAAACAATAAGTATTTTCAAAGTCAAATACTGTAGTTACATCATGTACTTACTCCTGATTCAGAGACACATAAAGACGGGTGACAGTAAAACACTCGTCAACATGCACTGATAAACATGGAAGCAGCTCCTCAACAAAGTGCCTGAGCAGCCTCTCAGAGGATTCAGTGGCAGGAAGTCGGAGCACGAGGCACATGTCTCTGTTATCATCCATGTGCCTCAACACATTTTTTTCAAGATCACAAATTCTTTGTCAGTGATAAATCCAAAGATCTTCAACACAGCTTATTGCTTAAAGTCATTATTGTGGAAGGAAATGATCATGTGGATAACTTTAAATAACAAGTAAGTTGACTTACATTCAGCAGAACGTTTGCTTCATTCTGAATACTTTCAAACGTGTATTTCTCAGATCTCTTCTGTCGCATTTTGAATAGCCGGGAACCTCTGTTGGAAAGCAGCGATAACTCCTCCAGCATGATGTCTTTGGGAGTGCACAGCTTCTTTCCTAGATCCATAACGGCGCCTGTCAGGAAACCAGGATGGCAGAAAAATGTAGACATGAGCAAACAAGTGTAAAAATCTGTTAGATGAAGATGTGTTGTCACATAAATCACTGAAAACACTTTAATCATTAATTTTGTGTTCAGTGTTATTGAAAATTAGTGAGCATGAGTAGAAATCTACTATTTTTATTCTTGCCTAATCCTTTCTCTTGAAGGGTTTATTTAAAAATCTGAAGAAGTTTTGGTGCTGCATATCCCTGTAAAATGTGTGTAATCACAAAATAATTTGCATTGTAAATCATGTGATGTAAATCATCATGGAGAGTGATTTGTCATTGTACTTGAGAATCCCGTATGGGCGTGCACAGTATTTCTTCATCCACGTGTGCAGACAGAATGTACACCAGCTGTCACAGACCTTCACCCAAACAGCTACACAGTTGTCCTGACTGACTTTTCCTCCCCTCTCCCACCCACCCAGAAATAGACTTTTGAAAAGGACAACGACAAAGGATTCATCGCCATCGGCACTAAATCATCTGTTTATCTTATTTATGGCAAGTGTCGCAGAGTAGCCCTGATATTTTGAACCCTCGTCGGAATAGAACATCTTTTTTGCAGCGCTGTGTTTGTCCGCCCAGCCCTCAGCTTTAGCATCATACCGCTGGTACCATGGACCTCTCGGCAAATAGCTGCTGCACACTTCTTCCGCTCTCCAGTTGGCATTGTACAGAACTGTGACATTGTGGCTTGGGCGAGGTTGGCAGACCTCAGGAGGACTGGAAACACATACAGGACACAGGATGTAGTCGCACTTGCCAAGTTGTAAAGAAGTAACTTGTGCTCCTCACATCGCCCAACAGTGTTGGTTATATAGTGCCAGTTCATATGGCGCTTGTTGGATTTAAATGTACGGCCATATTTTATGATCTGACGGAAAAAAAATACGGATTTGTAAATGCACAAAGTCCATCACTAATGGAAAACAAAGACGGGATAGAGATTTATGGTCTCATTCTGGAGTGTTACATAATACACTTGCACATGATACAGTTTTTTAGTCTTAAGTCTGTCTCCGGCTTGGTGTCAGCATAAAATGAAACCACATTTAATGATCTGGATTGAGCCTTATGAAAAATATAAACGAACTGCCAAGTCAGCATTTTTCATTTTATGATAATCTTTGCAGACATCACATTGAGTGATTACAGCACATTGCATAATCCTTAAATCCCTATTGTACTTGCATTGTTACAACACACATACACACAAGTAATTCTTAAATCTCATCCTACGTCACTGCGCTGGTTTTCGAGTCTGTGATCTAATGTTGGTGGCATCCCCCTTCACTGTTGTCACAAATATCGCCCGAGTAAAGGTCAAGGATGAATGCTGCCCTAAGTTTAAATCCTCAGGTGGAGGACAGAACAAATGCTCAGAGGTGCTTCTACGGAGCTCAAGCATACCTTCGAAAATAGCTTTCAGACGGGCGACTGACATTGTGTTTTTGATTTTTATCTATTCATTTTTTTGTGAAATTGAGGAAACAATGTAGGATGACACATCTCTGGATATACTTCTCAAATGCTTGTAAAACCTTAATTTGCCATGCACTGTTAAACTTGGCAGGAGTTGCATTCAGGGTTAAAGTTCAAATAATTAAAATGTATATAGTAAAGAAAAGCAAAGCAATACACTGAAAAAATATACTTCATAAACAGATAAACCAGTAAAACCATTTAAAATGCGCTGTTGTTTCAGGATTTCCCAAATTTAGGATGCAAACCAATTTGTCGCAACTTTATCGAAAGCTCTCTCATCAAATTCAGCATAATTTAAATGTAATTCTACACACAAAACACACATCGCAGTGGTTCCTCCATACCTGGGAAGTCGTCCCTTAGTGTGCAACCTGTATCCTTGACAGCGAGACACAGAGGCTCAGGGGTCAACCTACAGTAGGTAGTTTGATCTTCGCTGATCTTCACACTCCTGGACACTAAAGCCAAACTGTGAGTGTGCCTCTGTGTCTGTTGTGTGAGTGGAATGCAGCTTACATCAATAGGCTAAAATTAACCTGCCAAACACTCAAAACCCCTCTCAAACACCATGGGGCCAGGATAGCTGCCCGGCAGACAGAGGAGAGAGAAAGGGGAGAGGATGGACAGCGCATGCATGCAGACGCCCATTGGTGTTCTTGGTGTGAAGGATTTCCCTCCGGAGAAACGCTCCTTCCACTTGTTTCTGAATCCTGAAAGTCAACATGTCCGTGAGGGCTGACATGACCTCTGAGGGGCTGCGCCTTCCTGCAGGAGAGGTCACTGATACAGGACGCAGCTGCTGCACCGTGACTTTTTTTTGCTAACCGAGTCAAGCCTCTGTTATCGCGTACAATTACTGACTTGGGATAATGATCGACAGTGAAGTGAGGAGGGTTTTAAAAGGGGATGGTGTTTCCCCGAGAAGATTTACTGTGGCAGCATTGAGGATTTTCTTCTGTTAGTTTACGAGCTGAGACGCCTCAAACATACGACACAGTTTCAACATAGAAACAAATAACAAGCTGACCCATAATTATATGCATTTGTTTTTTTTCATCCATTCATCTTCAGTGATACTTTATCTTAATATAAGTTAAGGGTTGTGAAGTGCTGCAGCTGATCTCAGCTAAAAATGGGTGAAGGTCGGGTTCATCCCGGACATTTCAGCAGTTCATCACAGGGTAAACAGAGAGACGGACAGACAAACACACACACAATCAGTCCCACAGCAAACTCACTCACACAAATTAACTTCAAGTGTGTGTTTTTGTATTGTGGAGAAAGGCCCTCAATCTTTGACTCAAACCACAATGTTCACTGTCAAAAGAATAAAATGTATTACTGAAGGATATGACTACACTTTCAAAGGATTTGAATTCTGTAAAAGCTAAAGATATCACAAGACATCCCTGACTATTTCACTGTGATAAGTAACATAATATAATATAATATAATATAATATAATATAATATAATATAATATAATATAAAACAAGACAACAAATTGTTTGTGAAATTCTGACTCCTTGCATTGAGAAAATAACACATATCTTTTTAAATATATATTTTAATGTTTGTGTTTAAAAAGTGAAGAAAAAAATCTACAGCACGATCTCAAGAAAAACCACAGTATGGATTGGTTACATGCGAACAACACACAGTGTCACCAAAGTGCCATTATCAAAAGGTTAAATGTCTTTACACATGGAACAGTCAAACATCCTAAAGCAAAAATATGTTTATGACAATGCCACAACACCTTTAATGATTTCAGACTTCCACATGCTGCTCTTCACTTCGAATAACAACTTCACGGTTGAAATGTGTGCCAGTGATATTATAATACAACATCAGTCATGGAATATGCTGTATGTGTCACTGCTGCTGCAAAAATAGGTGAAGAAAAATTAAATTCATGACATGATAAGTGAAATCTGTACAGCTGAGCTGATTGTTTAAATGTGAAAGAAATCACCGAATGATCATTCAGCAACCAGGATCGTTCTCTGTCCCATAATGATTTGTTCATCATAATATAAAACTAATTAACTTTTCTTCAGTTAAAAAAAAACACTTCTCCATTTACTTGACATTTCCTTCTCTTGTAACACTTCCACGTGCGCTCACATAACACATGTTAATGCAGTTTATCCACAATGTCTCTCACATCACTGTGACGCCTCCCATTGAAACTGTGTCACAACCACAGCTACACTGTGCTGGTATTCCTCAGATCAAATCACCATTCAAACTTCAAAATAATCTAAAATGTGCCAAAAAAAACTACAAATAAAATATTTGTACAGTGAGCCAGGTACTTATTGAATCAATTCTATGACGCAGATCAACCACAACAAACCTCATTTTCCATTTGCACAGAGTGACTCTTTTCTGTTATTCTGTTTATTTTCCACTAATACTACATACACCCATTAAATAAATATGGCTGTGGATAACCCTTGGTGTGATGGCTATATATACATATCTGAGTGGTTTTTAACTTTACTGGACTGCACTGTACAGAGAATACTTTGCTGGACTGAGGCCTTGTGCCATGTAGCCGGCGCCGGCCCTGCTGCCCAGCCTGAGAGGCTGGGCGGGTTTGAAGGGAGGCCCATAGAAGGCTGGTTTCTCAGGTGAAAATGTCCTGCTTATGGACAAAGCCTGAAAAGCTGGTGCTGCACGGGGATGATGACCCCTGCCGACAGCTGCAGGATCAAGAGACACCCGGCGCTTCCATTCATCTGGAGGCTCAGGCAGAGACCTGCGGTGCCCTGCAGCTTTGACACCCGAGGCAACAGATGACGTGAGGCCCCGAACCAAAAAGGCCTCGTCCACTGAGCCAATGGGGCTCCGGGACGCCGCCTCCCATGGCGTCGGTGGCTTGAAGGCCGTTTCTTGAAAGGATGCTTGCCTCTGCAGAGGTGTGCTTCCGGGAGCAGGACGTCCAGGCGGATGCAGTGAGTTCAGACGTCTGGGCAGACTCAGAGAGCGGCTTCGACCGAATGCCTGGAAGAAAAGCAGCTCTGTTGATGGAACAGCAGTATTATAGGCTTTGCTGCCACCCTCTGGCTTCATCACAGCATACATAACTCACAATTGTTGCCAAATCACAGGTGATGAATGTGAAAGCTAGCATCCTTTTTTTCTTTTTTAGAGAAGACTGCCCTCAAGATAATTCGCTATTGGTGTCAACTAGTTTACATTGGTTCTGGTTCTAATAGAATGTTTGAAATAAATACGACATACAGTGAAAGTCTAATGTGTGAAAGTCTAAATAGGCATCTCTTACCATTGAAAAAAAAATTAATTAAAACAATTTCTCAACTTACCTGATTTTGGTGCAGCTTACAATAGTTACAGTGGAGCATCACGGCAAATTACTAACACAATTTAACATTTTAATTAAAATCTCAAAAAAATGGGAATATACCCATTCCACACTGAGGGACGTTGTGAGGCTGATGCCAAATTACTGTAACATCAATCAAACACAGTCACTAGATGATGGCTCAGCTGTGATGAGGCCCTCGAGAGATGCAGTAATTAATGATTGTGATGTTTGATGACTATTTTTAAATGTTCAGTATGATGAATAATGAAATCCATCTAGTGTTATCAAACCATTGTCTGAAGTCATACAGAATTTGACTTTAAAAGCAAATGCAGGGTTTTGTGTAGGTTTTGATACTATTCATATAAATCATTCACCCATCAAAGCAATAAAATGCAAATACCTACTACTTCTGGGTGAATTTCATTTTCATATAAAATATTTTTAAGAGAGAGCTTATTGTTCCAAACTTGCCACATTCAGAGCTGAAGAGGATCTGCGTGAAAGTGTGAGGCAGAGAGAAAATATAGAGATGAAACCAAAGAAGAGACAGTTCCTCAGAAAAGACTTGGTGAGTTCACAACACTCATAAAACACACACGGGAGGAGGAAAGAGAAATTTAATAGCCTGGTTGTGCTGAGTACAAGTAGTGCAAACAGTGATATGACAGAAAGACAGGGTGTGAAGTAAAACAAGACAGGTATTCACGTTTCCATTTTCAGCTGCTGCTAATGATGCAAGCAAGAAGGAGAACATTAAAATCACAAAGAAATGTTGCTCATATCATCAAGGCTGACACATGAAATCAGATGACTTCGGCTGAGTGACTGGCCATAAATGGTGATTGCAGACATTTTAAAGTCATCTGGATAAATAATCACAACCAACATGAATGCTTTGAGCTGTTGTGATACCATTAAAGTCTGGAATGAGACTGAAGGAATTGAAAATTCTGTTCACCCAAATGAAGTGCAAAGGGTTTTTTTTTTTTTTTGCCCCCTCCCCCCAAACACATTAAATCATTACAGGTATTTAGTAATATGATAGTACACATGAGTCACTGTAATCCCAGATGCCAGAATCAATACAAATGTGTTTGATTTATTTGTAATCAAGGAATATACTTGTTTTTGCATTGTTTTGGTTTCCAGTGGTTTTTCTGCAACATACACATTTCTTACAAAAGAGTACAACACTAAAAACTACAGGACTTAATTGTTTCAGGCTTTTTGCTCATAGTATTGCACATTCTGTAGCACTTCCTGAGAATATTTCAACATTACATTGTCTCACTTTTCCTTGATTTTTTTCTTTTTTTAAATCTTCCAAGTAAGTACTTGAAGTAAATACTGTGTGCTATTATTAATATTATTATTGGTTGTTGTTTTTCTACAATTGATTTTCTTTACATTCACCTTTATTATTCACATCAATGTGTATCTGTAGCACCATCCTTCAAATCATTTTGGATGAGGCCAATGTTTAGTGCAAAGGACTTTTCTTTCTGTCTGTTAAATATAAGACATAGAATGTGCTACCAGGTTACAGATGTGATCATCTGCTGCAGCTGCACCAGACTGTCACCACTAACGCAGCACAGCAACAGACTTCCTCTGTTTACTTGTCATCACTGGCTTCTTAGCGGAGAACTTTGGCCGAGGAGCCATTTGACGTACGCCCCGAGCAATGAGAGACGCCGGAGAGAAAGCTAAAGCTATGCTGTCAGCGGCAGAGGAGGACTGCGAGGTGGTGCTTGCCGGACGGGAGCCTGGCGCCTGCTTGTTGCTTAGGTGATGAGCTGCAAGTGTTTCAGCAAGCTTTTCATCCAAGTGTTTGTCAGCCACAGGAGGCTCAGCTGATCTTGTGCTCTGGCCAGAAAAACTTGGGGGACTTACCGATCCAGCAGACTTAGCATGGGCATCTGCGGCACTCTGAACTGAAGGCCCAGAGGCTTTATAAGGAGAATAAGAGGGGGAAGATTTTTGTTTGAGGTTTTTGATAACTTCAAACTTAGACACTTGGGTGGGTTTAGGGCTGGGACTTTTGGCATCTGGGATTGCACCGTACTTGAAGAGTGCCGAGTCCAACTGATAAGGCTGATGTTTCATAATATCTAAGGTGTTGAGATGCTTGGGGACAGATCTAGACTTCTCTTTGGTCTTGGGCTTGATTTTGGGGCTTGTGGAGGTGTGCTGCTTGGCCGCCGAGGGAGGGTAGAAAGGAGCAAGAATGGGATTGTATGATAATGGAGGTGGAGCACGGATATTGGATGAATATCTCCATGAGTTGGGGAGAGAAGAGGTTGGAGAAGGGGACCTGGGTTTGCTAACTTGTACTGAGTCTGAATCAACAACAAACTTCTCCATACGGGACTGTCTTTTGGCAAACAGTGCAGCACCTTTCCCCGCCAAAGTTGAACCATCACTACCCCGATTAATTCCTCTGTTTGCCACCGGAGACACCGGCAATGCTTTTGATGAACTGGCGTATGACTTCCCTGCTTGTGGTGGGAAAGAGGCAATGGAGTTCGGAGTGCTGTCAAACTTATTTCTTGAGGGCGACGGAGGGTAATATGGGCTCTGAGTTGGACTGCAGGCCTGCATACTCACTGGGGATCGCGGTTGCTGTTGACTCCAGCTATTTGTGGAAGGCTGAAGATGAAGCTGAGAGGCGGTGTTGACTGGAGCCCAGGTATTGGCAGGTGTTTGAAGTGCTGCCGGAGTTTGATCTGGTGCCCAACGACCGGCCATCTGTTGAGGCTGGGCCCAGTCATCCTGCTGTAAGTAATGTGAACTATTGTGCCCCACTGGACTCTGGGCAGGTAGTGAAATCGGACTTCTTGGAGGAATGTAGGGTTCACAAGAAGGACTTCTCCTTATCCAGGGTGGGCATAATGGGTTGATAACAGGTTTCGGAGCAACTGGAGGGGGATTCTTCAGTTTGATTGTTCTGGGTTGCATAAAATTACAAGCTTCAGCACCTAGACTAAAACAGTCCTCCTCAGACTCAATAAAAGATTTCCTTTCCCCTCTGTTTTGAAGATGAAGCTGTGATTCTTTCGCCAGCATTGATGCCTGCTTGTTTGAGTGTTTCCGTTTTGGCTCTGGCAGGATGCCGGTCTTGATGGCTGGCACCGATATCCGCTCATCTCTGGAGGCAATGATGTCGCCAGTTGGAGACCAAACCTGAGGGTTAGTGGTGATAGGTACCGGCACTTTAAATCTGGCATCGTACTTCCTTGTTGCTGGAACGTCATTGGTGGCCATAACTGGAGCAGTTGAGCGTTTCTGAAATCCTAAGAAAGGCTTTGCAGTTCTGTTCGGCACCAAGGGCTTCTGGACATTGGACAGGTGATTCAGCTGTTGAATTTCTTCTTGGTAGTCCAAATGCTGCTTGAGATTTACATCCATGTAGTTAGCCTGACCACCTTGTGCGTACATTTCCTTACTGTCATAAATATTAGGCACTTCTGCACATTCAGGACCCACGAACACCTGCGCAGGCAATCCTTTACTTCTCATTTCTTCGTGTTCTGACACAATTTCGTCGATCCGTTTGCGCCGTTGTGCAAACATCAACACGCCCTTGCCCTTTGTGTCTGGCAGTGCTTCCATTTCTCGAACACTTCTCCAATTCAGACTCAAGTTTTGCTGCTGGTGATAAAGGGAATACTGCTCCTCGAGCTCAGAATCACTTGTAGCCACGAAGTTGTACCCAGCAGATCGAACTTCTTCAGTTTCTTCTTCGATGTGGTCTTCACTGTCAAGCTTGTTGTCACCAGTTCCGTAACTCACAAGCGTGTACTTCTTCACCCTCTGGCGCCGTTTTTTGAATAGCAGGGCTCCCTTATTTTGAGGATTGGGCGCGTCAGTCAGAAGTCGAGCAATTCGCTTACATTTAGACTTTGTTTCCTTGACATGCCTTTCTGATTGGCTCTCGTTGTGAGTGAGCCCTGGGACAAACGAGAAGGCAGAGAGGGAGGGAGAGGGGAGAGAGGGACGGGGTGAGCCACATGGAAACATAAATCACAATTCAAACCCAAATAAACCTTTTTTTTTTCTTTTTTGTTAAGAGTGAATGTGAAAGAATTTACTACAAAGTATAATGCTGTATTTTCAGATCTCATCAGAATCAACATTTATTTCTTCAAGCAAGTTTGACAAGTAAGAAATTTTTAAAGCCAGTTCTGCTGAAGCAAGCATACTAATAAAAGCATCCTATTTACTTACAGCTAACCTGGGGAGGGGGGTCCATGAGGCAAGGAAAGTGAGGAGCTCACTTTTCCATTGCAGTCTTACGATTGGAAAAGAGATCGGGTGACAGGCCAGGGTGACATATGCTGGTGTCTGTCAAATTTGTTTCTGCCACCCTCATCATATGGTCATATTTTATTCTTATCCTGGTCTGACTATTAAAGCCAAGGGAATTCTCCCTGTAAGTCCACCTCAAATAGACTACATGTTACAACATGGAAATAGCAGTACTCATAATGCCTTATACAAACTTTATATTTGTTGAAATAGATGTTTTACTTCAGTTAACTAGTACACGTGCAAAGCTTAAAAATAACCCGCATTCATTTCAACAGTGAATTCAATCTTATCCACACATTTAAATAGATCAACTCAATAAAATCAGAAGAAAATAAACAGCATCGTTGAGATGTGCAGTTTGCATGACTAGCTTGGGTAAATTCTAATGAAGGTAGAAGACAGATACTTACGTGTGTACCTTACCCCGTGGCGGTCCGGTCTGCACAGATCTGTGTCAGACTCTGAGTTCCACTTGTCTGCCTGCTCAGCACCCTCATCTGAAATTCCAAAGAAGACAGAAACAGGAGGTGCTTCACTGCTCCCTCCTTCCTCTGAAGATTCAACCCTCCTGTTTTCAGTCGCTGGGTCCTGCCTATTACTGGCTCCCTGCGGTTCTTCAGCGGTCAGGGTCAAGGCCAGGGTCATACCAGTGGTGGAACCAAGGGCGGAGGAGGAGGACTGGGAATGCGGCCTCGATATCTGCCCCGGGCGAGGCTCGGAGTCTGGACGCTCTGGTTGCAAGGACAGGGGTGTTTGTGAGGTCTGGATGTCGGGAGATTCTCTGTTCGACTCTCTTGAATCACTTAAGTACATGTCATCCTCTTCTCGATACGAAGCTTCCTCTTCACTTCCACTAAATTCGGGTTGTTCACCATCAGATTGCCACCCATCAGGCTGAAAGCGATCCGGGGAGTCAGGGGTGCGAGCTGTCTGTGGTTCCAGAGGATACTCTGCCTCGCTACCATCCTCTTCATTGTAGGACTCTGCCAAAGATTCGGAGACACCAAGTTCCTGGGAACCCTCTGAACCTGACCAGGGGTCCAAGTTGTCATTCTCCAGGTCTTCACCCTCTGGCTCCATCTTCACCGTTGTTTCACCAAAGATACCTTACATAATAAAAGGACAAGAAAGTTTAAGGTCAATAAACCTTGAAGGGCATCTTTAAATAATGACATATTTTATCAAAGTGTCAATATTGTATGTTATCTCCTAAAATATAACGCTCACCTGCAAGTAGTCTCCAAACAAACAGACATGAATACAAACATAATAAAAACACATTTTAAAGTTTCATTGTTAACATTCCTAGACAAACACATTCAAGTTTCGTCCTGTGCAGCTTTCATCTTTGTTTGTTGTTCAAACAAGACATTGCATCGCATTTAGTACCTCTGTGGCATTAGAGGCTACCCTGTAATTCCCCAAATTATTCCTATCCCCAATAGGAAGTGCAGCTTTGCTTTGGCAGATTCATCAGGGCTGCCGCTGCTGTAAATGGAATGGTATGTAATATCATGGGGGGAAACAGCATCCACATCCAAGAGCATGAGCAAAACAATCGGGTGGCTGTTTTCCGAAGTCCTGTTTATAGTGAGGTTTCTCCCCCCAGCCCTGTTCTCATCCGTCACCGCAACAAGTATCTGTGCTGTTTGGGCAGTCAGCCTTTCCATTTAAGAACTAAAGCAGAGACCCTCTTTTTTTTTTTTTTTTTTTTTTTTTTACATGACAATTCCCCCTCTTCAATATTGGGAAGGCTTACTGTCAATGAGGAAAGCCCTCTTTAAATATTTTCTTCCCAAACTTTGCCCAAAATATAAATATTCTTAAAGACTATGAAACTGAGAAAAATTTACAGAAAAACTATTGAAACCTTCCACTGCCTCCTGAACTAAAAGAAATGAACCTGGTGTATCTCATGAATTGTGAAGACTGAACATTTGGTTTAAACATTCCAGTGGACTTTTTGAAAAATTAAATTGAAAATGTTTGTGTATGGCTTTGATCTCAGAAAATATGACTGGATATTTTCATTTTAGTTTTTTAAGAAATAAACAAATAAAAAGCATATTTTGGGGTTCACAGTCAATATTTGGATTGTTTTTTGTTTGTTTTTTTTCAAATCCATGAATGAAAGTTTTTAATGACATGTTTTGTTTATGATTTGTTAATGATTTGTTTATATAGTATGTATGTATGTATGTATGTATGTATGTATGTATGTATGTATGTATGGTCCTGTATTTACTTATCTGACATGCTCCACCTTTTTCATTTATCTCATTGACTGTTTTCAGGGTAACAGCTTTGTTGTTTTTCAATTTGATTGTTCTTCATGTGGATATACTAGTATATGTTTTTTTTTTTTTTTTTTTAATTCTTCTGTCACACATCTACCACGAGATGGTGCCATAGCACTGCAACGCAGAATCCATTTCCTTCACGAACAGATGAACAGACTCACTGAGGAGATGAACCAGAGAGACAAAGAAGATGACATTACAGTTTGGAATCAAACAGACACAGCTGTTTGTGTCTCTGTCTTTGTGGTCTCTTGTCATAAAGCTCTTGATGTAGCTCTTATTCATCACAGCCAAGTGACTCTGACCAAGTTGTGACTTAATTTATAAAGCGATAATACAGCTTAACTTTTAACAAAACAGTGTGGGACACTTCATCAGAGTCCAGGTGGGGTGGAGGTCCTGACTGCACACAGAATTTAGGACCTGCAAAGTAATAAATACAACAGAAAACAAACTTATGTTTGATGAATCCAGCAGACTGATGGCAACCTTTTCCTCCCAGATTCTAAACTCATGCACACTACAGATCCGTCAAGGACAGTACATTTGTATTTTAATAGATGGATAAGAAATATTCCCTTTGTTTATTTTTTTCCTCCATCATTTGTTTCCATCAACAGCAGAATCATTGAGGCAGCATTTCTTTACACACATCACTTCATGTCTGAGAAACTAAGATATTTCACAGACTGAAAGAAACATGGAGACATAGTTTAATGAACAAAAATACACTTATTTCAGTTTGAATGTCCTTTTGCAATGTTTTTTGAGTTAATTAAATTTGATTTTAAATGTGTAATTTTAATCTTAGCTTCACTTTTGCCTATATTTTACATGAACAAGATTACAATTATGTATTGTGCTTTCATACAGAAAAATTGATTACTTAGTCCATATGCATGACTCTGCATGCAGGCATTAGAAACTACCTGCGGCTTTGATTTCAGCAGGATGCATTGCTGCACACGCAGTACACATTTCTGAATGCAGCTTGTGACAATTTTATAAACCTCTGAGTAGAAATAAAACAGTTTTTAAAGCTTCACGTAATTGATGAATATGTCTATACAGACACCCTGTGACACTCGCTGCAGCTGCAGGGTTACTTAATGCTGAGGCCAAATCAACACGATCCCAGACCAGGCTTTTCCCTTCACACTTGGTTCCACTTCGTTTTAACCCATAACCTTCTTCAAACCGGACTTCGGTGCTGAAGGAGCTTCTCTCTCCTAGTATGGCAGTAACTTCAGCATGTTGACTCGTTGTCATGGAAACCAGGAGTCAGTCCCCCTGACAGAAGGGCGAACTCTTGGTCCAGTGGGTTGACCTCTCTGTGGACTGAGCTCCAGGGGATTAGATGTTTCCATAATGAGAAACAAGCTGGTTTACCTCATCTGATGAAGTACATGTTTCAGACTCATGCGTGGAGAATTATGCAAAGACAAAAATCAGCCAAGCACACTGCTGTCACATGTAACTCTGAACCCACCTAGTTAAAAAAGATTCATTCATTAATGGAAACCGCTACAGAAGCATCATGGGAAAGCTCTAGAGTTCTTTGTGCATGAAAGACTTAAAAATGAAAAACATGAATGATGACACTAAAGTCGTATCACAGCCAACTAAGGTTACATTGATACTGATAACACACACAAATCCACGAAAGACAAAGGCTGACAGTAAAGACAGAGGCTATATCCAACAAAGAAATACGGTTTCTTCTGATTGAAATATTACTGTAAGCAGAAATTGACATATACTGAAGGTATTACTTTCCAAATATCCTTGACTTACTTCATTAATCTCCAAAGAAAGTAGAAAATTGGGGGAAAAAAAGTCCTGGAGCAAAGATATCCACCACTGTTGACTTCACATCCTCCACTGTCTGACCATAAAAGCCAGACTGTGAGCCGTCGCTATGAATGGCAGATGGTAATGTTACCTACAAATGACTCATTGTGTATGGTTGGCCATTCATGTGTGCTACAGTATTTAAAGGGAGAGAAGAAGAGGTGTTCCTGTTCAGACACAGCTGACTTGGCATCATGAAGCAGCAGCCACCAGCTGACATGATGAACTTGTCCTTAGAGAGTCGTGCAGATATTTTTAGGTACATCAGTTTTACCTTCAGCTGAGTCAATTTGTCTTTCGGTAAAAATATGAAACAGTGATTTTACAAATAAAAATTATGAAATATCTGAATTTTTGCAAGAACATATATTTTCTATGGTTTTCAACCACTAAATTTGCAAGCCTGGTGTATTATTTCCTAATTGCATTCCAAACAGCCTATAAAAGAGAGTGTGTTAAATTGTGGATACAGAACAGTGAACAGGTGAGGTGACGCCACTGTGCCTTTTGATAAGATGGAACTATATCAGGGTTTGTTGTTGTAATGTATGAAGGTTTGACAAAGTAGAAACACAAATCTCCTGAACCTTAAATCACTTCAGCTTTAGTTAGTGCCATGCTGGGCGTACAACCTGTAGCGGAGCCAGAGTGGGGGCAAGGGAGCGGTCGCCCCAGGGCCCACAAGGTCATAGGGCCCCGTTTCATGTGATGTGTTCATATTTACTCGGAAATAAATTCTTATGTGCAGTGTGCGCGAGAAGGTATACATATGAGTGTGGGCTCCAATTTGCCAATTCTTACATTACGACTGTCCATGAATGCATCAGAGCTGTAAGCCAGCGCTGATTGGCTGTGCGGCATGAACGAGTTTTTTCTTTTGCACTTGATCTGAACTCTTTGGAGGGAAGTTAAACAGTATGCTAAACACTATGCTAGCCGCTAGCGGTACTACCCAAAACCTACTGCGGTAAAGCCATCCCTCCGTGAAAAAAACGAAGTGCCGCGGTGCGCACTTACACTAGGCATTACGGTAAGAGCGCAGGCAGGCACATGTCACTGTATAACTGGATTTGTAAATATAAAAAATCCCTCTGATATCCACAAACCCTTTCACCTCAGGCTGGCAGTAGACCTTCCCACGATGTAACTCACCAAACTTCAGAGCAATCTGATGTGGCTTTTTAAAACTAAAAGCCCTCCAAAAACACCACTTCAAGGATAATACTTACCCTCATTTCAAAAAAATCACATAAAAAAATCCCTCTGATATCCACAAACCCTTTCACCTCAGGATCACAGTAGACCATCCCACGATGTCACTCCACAAATTTCAGAGCAATCTGATGTTGCATTTCAAAGTAAGAGTCCTCCAAAAACATCACTTCTGGGATTATACCTACCCTCATTTCAAAAAATCATATAAAAAAATCCCTCTGATATCCACGAACCATTTCACCTCAGGCTGACAGTAGACCATCCCACGATGTCACTCACCAAACTTCAGAGCAATCTGATGTTGCATTTCAAAGTAAGAGCCCTCCAAAAACATCCATTCTGCGATTTTTTCTCACTAACTTCAAAAAATCATATAAAAAAATCCCTCTGATATCCACAAACCGTTTCACCTCAGGATGACAGTAGACCATCCTATGATATCAGTTACTACACTTTAGAGCAATCTGATGTGGTATTTCAAAATAAGAGACCTCCAAAAACATCCATTCTGCGATTTTTTCTCACTAATTTCAAAAAATCATTTAAAAAAATCCCTCTGATATCCACGAACCATTTCACCTCAGGCTGACAGTAGACCATCCCACGATGTCACTCACCAAACTTCAGAGCAATCTGATGTTGCATTTCAAAGTAAGAGCCCTCCAAAAACATCCATTCTGCGATTTTTTCTCACTAACTTCAAAAAATCATATAAAAAAATCCCTCTGATATCCACAAACCATTTCACCTCAGGCTGACAGCAGACCATCCCTGGAGGTCACTCACCTATTTTCAAAACAATCTGATGTGGCATTTCAAAATAAGAGCCCCCCAAAAATGTCATACCTGGGATTAAATTTACCCTAAATTAAAAAATTCATATAAAAAAATCCTTTTGATATCTACAAACCATTTCACCTCAGGATGACAGTAGACCTTCCCAGCATGTCACCCACCTAATATCAGAGTAATCTGATGTGGCATTTCAAAATAAGAGGCCTTCTAAAATAGCTATTCCGGGATTATACTTACCCTCATTTGAAAAATTATGAAAAAAAATCCCTGTGATATCCACAAACCATTTCACTTTCAGTTGATGGTAGGCCAGCCCAGGATGTCACTCACAAATTTTCAGAACAGTCTGATGTGACATTTAAATTAAATGTGTTGTCAACACAGCTTTTATTTTTAACATGTGTCAAACACAAAACTGATTTTACAGTACAGGACCACATCCTTTGGAGGTCCTTCAGGCACGTCAAGCAGCAATTACACATAAACTGGAGAGATAGAATGGATGGATGGAGTACCACCACAAAATCTTTTGTACTGCAGCTAACGCTGAGTGTATTTTCTTTCTTTTGCCATACAGATCTAATGGGACACCTGTGACAGATGGTTCCGCTACAATTTTTATGATTACTTTTGTAATCGGTTTTGTGTTTGACACATGTGGAAAAATTGAAGTTGTGTTGACAACACATGAAAAGTTGTGTTATTTATGGGGCTCTTATTTTGAAGTGCCACATCAGACTGTTCTGAAAATTTGTGAGTGACATCCTGGGCTGGCCTACCATCAACTGAAAGTGAAATGGTTTGTGGATATCACAGGGATTTTTTTCATAATTTTTCAAATGAGGGTAAGTATAATCCCGGAATAGCTATTTTAGAAGGCCTCTTATTTTGAAATGCCACATCAGATTACTCTGATATTAGGTGGGTGACATGCTGGGAAGGTCTACTGTCATCCTGAGGTGAAATGGTTTGTAGATATCAAAAGGATTTTTTTATATGAATTTTTTAATTTAGGGTAAATTTAATCCCAGGTATGACATTTTTGGAGGGCTCTTATTTTGAAATGCCACATCAGATTGTTTTGAAAATAGGTGAGTGACCTCCAGGGATGGTCTGCTGTCAGCCTGAGGTGAAAAGGTTTGTGGATATCAGAGGAATTTTTTTAGATGATTTTTTACATTCAGGATAAGTATAATCCCAGATATGACATTTTTGGAGGGCTCTTATTTTGAAATACTACATGGGATTGCTCTGAGATTAGCTGAGTGACATCCTGGGGTGGTCTACTGTCAGCCTGAGGTGAAATGGTTTGTGGATATCAGAAGGATTTTTTTATATGAATTTTTTAACTTAGGGTAAATTTAATCCCAGGTATGACATTTTTGGGGGGCTCTTATTTTGAAATGCCACATCAGATTGTTTTGAAAATAGGTGAGTGACCTCCAGGGATGGTCTGCTGTCAGCCTGAGGTGAAATGGTTTGTGGATATCAGAGGGATTTTTTTATATGATTTTTTGAAGTTAGTGAGAAAAAATCGCAGAATGGATGTTTTTGGAGGGCTCTTACTTTGAAATGCAACATCAGATTGCTCTGAAGTTTGGTGAGTGACATCGTGGGATGGTCTACTGTCAGCCTGAGGTGAAATGGTTCGTGGATATCAGAGGGATTTTTTTAAATGATTTTTTGAAATTAGTGAGAAAAAATCGCAGAATGGATGTTTTTGGAGGTCTCTTATTTTGAAATACCACATCAGATTGCTCTAAAGTGTAGTAACTGATATCATAGGATGGTCTACTGTCATCCTGAGGTGAAACGGTTTGTGGATATCAGAGGGATTTTTTTATATGATTTTTTGAAGTTAGTGAGAAAAAATCGCAGAATGGATGTTTTTGGAGGGCTCTTACTTTGAAATGCAACATCAGATTGCTCTGAAGTTTGGTGAGTGACATCGTGGGATGGTCTACTGTCAGCCTGAGGTGAAATGGTTCGTGGATATCAGAGGGATTTTTTTATATGATTTTTTGAAATGAGGGTAGGTATAATCCCAGAAGTGATGTTTTTGGAGGACTCTTACTTTGAAATGCAACATCAGATTGCTCTGAAATTTGTGGAGTGACATCGTGGGATGGTCTACTGTGATCCTGAGGTGAAATGGTTTGTGGATATCAGAGGGATTTTTTTATGTGATTTTTTGAAATGAGGGTAAGTATTATCCTAGAAGTGGTGTTTTTGGAGGGCTTTTAGTTTTAAAAAGCCACATCAGATTGCTCTGAAGTTTGGTGAGTTACATCGTGGGAAGGTCTACTGCCAGCCTGAGGTGAAAGGGTTTGTGGATATCAGAGGGATTTTTTATATTTACAAATCCAGTTATACAGTGACATGTGCCTGCCTGCGCTCTTACCGTAATGCCTAGTGTAAGCGCGCACCGCGGCACTTCGTTTTTTTCACGGAGGGATGGCTTTACCGCAGTCAAAAACCTAACATTGGAGCCACTGGTGAGTCAGTGAAACCTTCAAAAATATTATCTTTATCAGAATGCTGTGGTCTTAAACACCTACCTATTTGAATGTGCCTTGTGTTGTTCTCAACTATAAGAGGCCGCCGAGTCTATTTTTTTTCTAATATACGTGAATTCCAAAAAATAAAGATAGCTGTGTCTATATCTATCTGAATAGATTGTGTAATTTCAGACCAGCTGTGTTCATTTTACATTTAAGCTGTATCAAAGATGGTACAGATTTAGTCCGTGAGTTTTTAATCTCAGTTTTCAGCACCATGGACAGCGGACGCTCGGAGATTGACAGCTGTCAGGCTGCATTTGCGTATGTGTATTTGTTCTTCAGAACAAGTTTGTGAACTGTTTTGTGATTTTATTCTGCTTTCTGAGGCATATAGGTTTGCTTGGCTCAATAAAAATGAGCATTATTGTGTTGTTTGATGGTAGGATGAGGCATTGTTTGAATGGTAAAATTACTATCCTAAGGGCCTGTCGAGAATACTCCACCCCCTCTGTACTGAGACCCACGCTCTGCCTCTGCTTACAACATTCGGTTCAAAATTTACCTATGAGGAATTGAGTGTCCTGTTGTTTCATTAAATGTGAACATCATGTCTTGATGAACGCATGCACAACCTCTGAGGGAGTGTTTTTATAAACATTAGATTAAATATAGAAAAACAGTAAAAAAGGTTTTGTGGTATATGGAAGTTATATAATTATCTTATTTGTCCATCAATCTAGATCAGTGAGAGACAATGAGAGAATTGCCATGCAATGTTTTGGTATTTTCATTTACTAATTAATACCCATTATTGTTCAAATATATTGATTGTTATAAACTGAAAATAATAATAAATCAATAACCAACAATACATGTTTTTTCATACTTAGAAAAAAAAATCTAATTTCATGTTTTTAATACTGCAGTCTTTTTTTTTTTTTTTTTTTTTTGACAAGCCAAGCTTTTCATCCTTGTGAAATGTTTTGAGGTTTTGGATTAAGTCTTCACCACTTTGAACGAGGATCTTGAAATCAACATCTAGTTATTGAATTGTTAGGAAACAGAATCAGGAAGATATCTATTCTCAGGTATGTTCAGCAGAAGGGATTTGTTTTGGGTTTTTGAGCAGCATTTAGGAAGGGGTGCACCCTACAGAATCAGAATGTCTTTATTGCCATTGTGTGAAACAACAACATAGAAAGTGCAGTCCCTCAGACTGTTGCTTCAGTCCTTTTTGTCTGTCGATGCTTTCTTATCAGGAAGCTGTTAAAGCATATTGATTAAGGCAGGTACAATAAACTGGGTCGAGCTTGAGCATGTTAAAATATGAAAATGAGATGGCTGCTGGGGTTCTCTGCTCTTTCATTATGGAACAACCGCAATGATTAACACCACCCTGGTAAATGTGTCTTTTTCATTCTGCCATAGTTTTCTGAGTTTCACTCTGATATCATTCGGCATCCGGCTGATCTGGGAATCGCAGCAAAAATGAAATTCGACGGCATACTCACAGAAATTAATGGATTTGGAAAATTCCAAATGAGGCTGGTGTTGATTCAGGTCTTGTCTCGAATGACTCTGCCATGTCACTTTCTGCTGAATAACTTCATGGCGGCCATTCCCAAACACCACTGCGACATCAGTGCGCTGGAAGAATTACACGGCTTTGGGAATTTAACTCTAGATCAGAAACTAGCCGTCAGTCTCCCAGCAGAGCAGGATGGGACTCTCAGCTCCTGCCGGGCATTCTCAAGCCCTCAGTACCAGTATCTGTCAGGCTCGAACAGCAGCGAGGGGACATCCACCGTCGAGTGTCAGAACGGATGGGTGTTCGACAACAGCACGTTCAAATCTACTTTGGCAACAGAGGTAAGTCACACCAGGCAGATGGTATTCATTTGAGTGAAAGAAGGAATTATATTGACATACAGACATAAAGCTTCAGCTTGGCATACGAGTAACATTTTCATAACACTGTCTAAATTTGAACTTTTCATGTCTTTCTGTCTGTGCAGTGGGATCTGGTGTGTAGCAAAAAGGGATTGAACAAGGCCACTGCCACCATTTTCTTTGTTGGTGTAATGTTGGGAGCCCCTCTGTTTGGATTCCTCAGTGACAGGTGAGGCTGTCCGTAATATAATACGTCCACGAGTCCATAAAGGTCCACATGAGTCCACACTGCTCTCCTCGATAATGTTTGCAGAGTCTGTTTATTTAGTGTTTTAATAATTGCACTGAAAATGTTGTCATAACTTTCACTTGACACACGCAAAAATATAAAATACAAAATATATACACATGTATTCGGAGTATTTAACCTCAAGTCAGAGGCAAAATAATCTCTGACAGCTTGTTCTTTCCATGACCAGGTTTGGGCGACGGCGAATTTTGCTGGTTTCGTATCTGACATCCTTGACGTTTGCGGTGCTGAGCGCGTTCTCCACATCCTATGTGATGTTCTCTGTCATGAGGTTCTTTACGGGGATGGCACTTGCAGGAATCAGCATCATATCGATTGCTTTAAGTAAGAACCAGTCGATTTGCTCATTTTTACTACTATATACATACAAAACTGTGTGTAAAGTTTCAAATGTCCTGTCATGTCTGCAGATGTTGAGTGGTGTGGGATTCAAAACAGGACATTTTCTGGGGTGATCATCAGTCTGGACTGGACTCTTGGGAGCTTGTTCCTTGTTGGAATTGCATACTGCGTGAACGAGTGGAGGATGCTCATTTTGGCAGTAACTTCACCCTTGCTTCTGTCTATCGCCACTTGGAGGTATCAGCATTAATTACCAGAGTTTTTACAACTTTAAGGTGGATCAAACTCATCTTAATCTGTTTTTTTTTTTTTTTTTTCACTTTAGGTGGCTTCCAGAGTCGGCCCGGTGGCTCATGGCGAAAGGGAGGGCAGACGAGGCTCATTATTACTTAATCAAATGTGCCGAGGTCAACAACAGGACTAAGAGTATGGCCTCCATCACACCAAGGGTAAGTCTCAACACTGGAGTTGGGTTCACACATAATCCTGCAGTTTTACGGATAGTTTGACTGATCCTGTGTTGCTTTCTCTCAGACACTGCTGGAATCTGCTGAGACTGAAACTACAGAGAAGAAGTACACTTTTGTAGATCTGTTCAAAACACCAAATATGAGAAAACTGGCAATATACTCAGGAATAGTGTGGTAAGTATCTCCATCAGTTTTTCCACCCTGTGGTAACTTTTCTGACACCTCCTGCTTAAAACCCAAAAAGTTGGGATTGTGAGGCCCCGCTTCCACAGTCTGTATTCATACTGAAAATCAAGATCAAGCCAGCTTTGACCCTTATACCGGAGGTTTCTATCTTTGCCTTACATTACCGTTTCACAGCTCACAGTGACTTGAAAAGACAAGACTGAACCGGTTATTGCTGCCTTTTTCACAATTTAAGACAAGCTAAGCTAATGATCAGCTAACTCCAGCACTACGGTCGATTCATAGTGATGCGGAGGAGTGCACAATGTCTCAGAAGATAAATTCTTGCAAGTGAGTACAACAAACAGTCAGTGCCTTTCAGTATGTGGTATGAACAATGAAAGTAGATGAGTTCAATACATTAAGAAACATGGTTTGAACAACTAAACGTTAAATTGAAATTATTACATTTTATTGGCAACTTAAAGGAATACGCCGAAGATTTTGGACCCACGCCCTATCTCTATCATTGACAAAGTTAGACAAGCTCATCAATACCTTTTTTGTGCCTGTGCGTCCAGTGGCTGGATCCCAGCTGTTAGCATCGTAGTTAGCTTAGCTCAATTGCTGGAGGAGAACAGGAGACTGAGCCAGACTGACGAAAGTGGACAAAATACTACTTCCAGTGGTCCAGATGGCGTGTTAGCATGTGAAGTAAATCCGAATGGTTATAAAACATTTTAAAAGACGTGTTTTCTTTTCAGTCCATTAAAATAACGTTTTGATACACACAGATCTGCACAAGCATAGTGCTCCATGGAAGGATATACTGGCGCACAGCAGCTGAGTCTATGCTTCTACTGCTGTGCTCCAGTATATCCTCCCAAGGAGCACTGCGCATGCGCAGGTCTGTGTGTATCAAAACGTTATTTTAACGGATTGAAAAGAAAACGCGTCTTTTAAAATGTTTTATAACCATTACTTCATGTGCTAATACGCCATCCCCTGGAGCACTGTAAGGAGTATTTTGTCCAGTTTCGTCAGTCCGGCTCTGTCTCCTGTTCTCCTCCAGCAATTGAGCTAAGCTAACTACGATGCTAACAGCTGGGATCCAGCCACTGGACGCAAAGACACAAAAAAGGTATTTATGAGCTTGTCTCACTTTGTCAATGATAGGGAAAGGGCGTGGGTCCAAAATCTTCAGAGTATTCCTTTAATGCCTTCATGAGTATTTTGTTTGAACTGGTACATCAAGATTGAGGATTCTCGTGTTTGTTTTTCTCCCTGTTTTCCAGGTATGGTGTTGCATTCACATATTATGGGATAACCCTGAATATCAGTGACTTAGGGGTGAACCCATACCTGACACAATTTATATTCGCCTCCACTGAAATACCAATGAAGACTGGTGTGTATTTCTTCCTGGAGAAAATTGGGAGAAGGATTGGTGAAATGGGATCATTGCTGTCGACTGGTGTTTGTCTCTTTATCAACATTTTTCTCTCAAAAGGTTTTTATTTATTTCTGTTGCACCAAACCTTGCCATTTTAAAATGATGTTCAGAGGTTTGACTTAACTTTCCCTCAGACAGGTGGGTCATCCGGACTGTTGTGGCCGTTGTTGGAAAATCCATGTCTGAAGCCTCATTCACAATCATCTTCCTCTACACCACTGAATTCTACCCTACAGTCGTACGGTTAGTCAGTAACGAACTGGCCTGTCTGACTCCGGATACTCTTTATGTCTTCTTATCAGCATATTAACCAAGGTGCTTGGACTTCTCAGGCAGAACGGTTTGGGCTACACGTCATTCATAGCGCGGCTGGGCGTCTCCATCTCCCCTCTCATCATGCTGCTGGAGGACGTGTGGCATCTCCTGCCACCCATCACTTATTGCGCGGTGGCTATTGTGGCCGGTTCGGTGGCATCGCTCCTGCCTGAAACACTAAACACCAGACTGCCAGAGTTCATCGAGGATATTGAGAATCCAAGGTAGCGCCATGCGATTTCACTCAGTTGCAACCAAGGATTAGCCATTCACAGAACACAGCAGTTCAAGAGTTACTGAGTCATGTCTGGAAGTTTCATGCTCATGCTCCCTTTAATTTGTTTTGGCCGCTCATAAGTCCTAGATAAACATTGTTCTTTTATGTTGTTTCTTGACTAACTAAGTGTTCTTTTTATTACAGGAAACAACTTGCAACAAGGAGAAACAACATTTGATTAAAAAAAAAAAAAAAGAAATCAAATTGAAAAAAAAAAAAGAAATCAAATTGAATTTGAAATCTGTCCAAAGAACTGATGAAAAATCTAAATAAACAGCTGAAGATAAATTGTGGTTTTCTTCACTTTTACCACTGTTTCCAAACTTGAAAATCATAAAAATATTGTTGTAAGAATAGGTAAAAGCATTAACCATGTACAGACTATGATTCAAAATCTTCTGTTGGTGTGTATCATTGGTGTATCCTTTCTGACTTGCAGTCAAGGTGGAAACATCTTTTGTTATGAATTGTTGGTAATTCAGTACTGAGCCTAACGCCGGGAACGCACTGGACGCGGAAGCGTAGCGGAGGCGCCGCGCGCACCGCGCGCGTCTCTGCGCCGGCGCTTGGCTGTTCGCACTGGAGGCGCCTGCGCTCTCCGCGCTGGTCACACATCGGCTGCACTCGGCTCGCTCCGTCAGCTCTCGGTTTTCACGTTTGTTCCCTGTTCCCTCTGTCTCGCTCTGCCAGTATGGATGTGTGTGTTTTGGTGACCTGTGGAGAGACTTTTTCTCCTCCTGTCTTTTTTTCTGCATCAAGTGAATGTCTGTCGCTGTCTGTGTGTGTGTGTGTGTGTGTGTGTGTGTGTGTGTGTGTGTGTGTGTGTGTGTGTGTGTTTGGGTGCGTACATGCGTATGTGTGTTTGTGTGTCCATCTGTCTTGTGATTAGACCCAAGTGACAAAATATAGACGGACGAGCAACACCGTCCGTAACTAATCGTCATTTAATTTGTTATATTTTGAAAATTGACCGGATTCTCTTGCCTTTTCTGTTTCCGACTTCCTGTCTGGTCCGATCTGCTTGATCCAGCTTGACATATGGCGCTCCCTGCGCTCGCGTGAAAAATAGAACGAAGCGGAGCGGGCGCGCTGCAGAGCGCGAGCCGCGGCGCGCGCGGCGCTCCACTGCGCGTTCGGTGCGGCCGGTCAGATAGGTTAACATGGGAAGCGATCAGAAGCGCCGTGCGCGGCGCTACCGCGCGCGGCGCTTCCGCGTCCAGTGCGTTCGGGCCGTAAGCTTTTAGCATAATAAAAGACGTGTGGCATCGGTGCATGAGCTCAGAGTGACCTGGCTGACCGTCACCGTTCAGACATTAAAGTTTGCGGGCCTGGATTCAAGTGGTTTTGGGAGGTGTGACATTTTCTTGTTTACTTTGTTACTCGAGACGACAGGACTCAACACACATTTCACGGGTATTTTCAGACATGGTCTTCCTCGACCAGTAATTGACAGGCATGATGATTTTCACCTTGCTTTTCCAGCAAGTTTACAGCATAATTACAATTCAACCAAGTTCACTGATTGACTGTGTCAACAGAAATGTTGCTGAAACTGCTGTGGAGTTTTCTGGTTAAGCTGTCTACTGGATGATAATCAGTGATAGAAGGATGAGACTTTAATGCACCTTTGCCCTTATGATTTTTTAACTATCTGCATTAGATATACAAAAATAAACTCATGACATAGGCATTTTTTGTGTTTAACATACAATCACATTTCAGTTTGGAAACTATGAAAACGACTTACAAATTTCAGGAAGTTACTTTAGAAATAAACATAGCTGACAAAAGAGGTCATACAAGCAAGGTCAACAAAAATGGCACTGAATGAACTACCATGCAGAGACACAGCCGCATAGAGACACATAAAGACAGAACAACAACCCGAACAGACAAGACAAGCCCTTTATATAGCCGAGGCACCAGGTGACAATAATCACACACTCAGGCACAGGTGAAAGGCATCATGGAGGGGAACAGCAATGAAATAGAAGAAGAGAAAGACAGGGAACCTGAAACCAAGAGAACTTGACCATTTCTGCATGAGTTCATTGACTAATGCCAAATCTATAAACGGCACCGAAACGAGAAAGATAAAGCCATGCTAGCCAATCAGAATCATGGACAAAACACTACAAAAACAATGAATGGCATGAATTATTTCCTGTTCTTTAAGCGATAATGGTGTGACGGTCATTTGTCAAATGATGGAGAAGTGGAGCTCCTCCTAAATGTGGTGTTACAGTAGATAATAGAGCATTTGTGCTGGAAAATGCAAACAAGCCAAAAGCATTTGCACAAACGTAAAAATAAGCACTGCTTTAAATGTGTCCATTGTCATCTCAGTAGACCAGGGGTGTCCAAAGTCGGTCCTGGAGGGCCGCAGCAGTTTGTTCACGTGTTACTAGAATCTGCTGTGTTGCTGAGATTCACCTGAATCTCAAGTTAGCTTGGTTACATGAGGACACATACGTTCCTGAAATTAAATATGTGATCCATTACAAAGGAAAAAAAAGGCATGTTACTTATAAGGCTACATTTGTATTGTGTCAGCACTGTTGCCAATATCCTTCATATTCATACTTTACACAAGCTCAATGTTAGCCAACAGCATAGAAAGAAAAAGGTATGCAGCTCACCTTCACAAATACATTTATATTTTTTTGTTTTCAAGATCGCTGGACAGTGTTCTAGTTAGCATTTCCTTGAATAACCTCAAAGTTCACTTCCTGCAGCTGTCGATCCCTCTCACCACAGTAACACAAGTTTGTTATTTCAGATTGCTTCTTTTTTCAAACCATGTTTTCTTAACCACTGAGAAGCAGCATCATCCTTTAATGAGTGAATGAGACGCACCCTCTTGTCTTCATGTGGAGCTCGACCTGTGTTGTTCAAGTCTGGGAAAACACTGATATCAATTTAATTATTTTGCAAACAAAAAAATGAGACTGTGTGATTGTTTTGCTCTACTGTTTCTTGAAATATCCTCACAACATAGCTACTGCCTAAGAAGCTGGACCGCAGGTGTAATCAGTCAAATCACACCTGCGTCCTGTCAGCTAGTGAAATGCTCACCTTGTAAAGGTACAGCAGCAGTAACTACCAACAAGGTGGTTTTATGGGTAAAGCAGGGGATGTCCATCATGATACTGTGGCTCACTGACACACCAGGAGTGCTGCCACCATGTAACAGACAACACCTCTCGGGAATTTCCAGCCTACCACTGGCAAATGCAGTGACGATGTAAAGAATGTCAAGACTGTTCAAGAGGCAGACATAAGGAAGAATCCATTTACCATTCGCCATGATCAGAGGTATCTCTTTCCTCTAGTCTAGTCTGTTAAATATGCTTCCTATAGCAGCTGATCAGCTTTCTGCATGTCTCCTCTGGTATTTTTGACCATTCATGTTCAGCAGTGTCTTTCAAGTCTTTCAGGACACAAATCATTGTGGCCAAACAATTCCGTTTTTGTTTCATCTGACCATAAAGCAGAAGACCTTTTAACAGGAACAAGCCGTTGCAGAACCAGGCTCAGAGGTGGCGGCTTTCTGCTATTCCGGTTGGGGTGAGGGACAGAAAGAGAAAGATAGGTACAGTACATTTCTTGTATCTACATACATTTCATGTATAAACAGAGAGTACATAGGCTACAAGAGAAACAATCATCAATGACCCTTAGCCATGAAACATTACATAGAAATGAGAGAAGTGAAGCAGAACTGGGAGCCACATGGTAGGAGTCCTGGGCTAAGTAAACCGCTTACACCCACTGGGTCTGGGTTACCTCAATCAATCAATGGATCAGCTGTTTTGATTGATGCCCAGTTAGAAACTGGTTGCACCTGTTCAGTCCAGGTTGTCTCATTAGATCAATGGATCAGCCGGGATTGATGTTCTGTATGCAATCCCTCAGTCACAGCTCTAGAGAGAGAGAGCAAGAGAGAGAGCAAGCTAGCAAGCTCTCGGCCTACAGCAACAAGGAAAAAGAAAAAAAAAAGTCCAGTAAAGCCTGAACCAGCCCTAACTGTAAACTTTATTAAAAAGAAAGGTCTCACGCCTAGTCTTAAAAGCAGAGACTGTGTCAACCTCCCTACTTTTATGTTGTCAAGAAGTTCAATCAAAACACAGCTGATGTCTTGGTCAATTTTTTTCTTTGAGACATAGGGGCCAGAACAACTTTGGTGGGCGGGACTAACCCATCTCTACTTCCTACCAACATTTATCTTAGCTGGATGGACAAACTGTCAGATAAATTTCCAATATAAAGTTATTATTGTTCATCATAGAATAACATAACATCTTAGAATGTCATTATTAGTGTTTTTGCTCTGCTGAGGAATCAGACAGTAACTGATTTGCATAACAACAGCTGGGGGGCGGTATCATTTCTGCTGAGTGCCAGTGAGCCTGTAAGGAAAGATAAAAAGTGAATTCTCATTTCTGCTTTTCCGCTGGATTTTTCAGCTACTATAGTAGATCTTGACTATATCCAGTTTGTGGGTAATCTATTGTTGTTTTCAAAACTTCTAAAAGTTTGATTAAAGGGGACAGGACAATTGTTCAAGGAGGCACTGCCCCCTCTTGCCTCAGCGTAGAGCCGCCCCGAATTGAGGCCACCTATAACTCTAGTTAAACATTTGAGCAAGTGTCATCAGGCTTACCTTATAACTCATTCACACACTCTATACTTTAGCTAACCGTCAACCAACAACATTCAACAGAAGGGAAAAGAATTTGGTTCAGTTTCGGACGCACGTTTGGAACATTCTCCTGTATTTTTTGCTGATTTTTTTTTTTTTTTTTTTTTTTTACAAGATGAAATTTGACAATGTGTTGTCAGAGATCAACGGCTTTGGGACTTTTCAGTTTAGAATAATGCTTCTGTTGATATTTGGTCGGATGTGCTTGCCGTTTAACTTCCTCCTGAATAATTTCATCGCTGTCGTTCCCTCTCACCACTGCAACATTGACTCTTTGGATGATGGAAGTGTTTTTAGGAATTTGTCTGTGGCTGACAGGCTGATCGTCAGCATCCCTCTCGAACAAGATGGAAGTCCAAACCCCTGCGAAATGTTTGCAGAGCCCCAGTATCACCTGTTGCTGAACTTCAGTTCGACTAATGCTTTACCCACAGTGTCGTGCAAAAATGGATGGATATTTGACAACAGCACCTTTAAGTCCACTATAGCCTCGGAGGTGAGTGTCATCACTCTAAATCACTGATTTCTTTCTTCACTCACTTGTTTTGCCTGTATTTCCGTTATAGTGGGACCTGGTTTGTGACAAGAAGAAAATGAACAGAGCCATAGCCACTGTCTTCTTCATTGGTGTCATGATTGGAGCAGTCATCTCTGGTTATCTTAGTGACAGGTATTCACGTCTTCACTTCATACACCATTTGTCATTTTACAAGCCTGTTTGTCAGTTTTTTATTATATTAACAACTCACAGACAATTAAAAGTGGAAAATGCCACCTTGCAAGACTGCCGAGTTTGATGGTGAATCTCACAAAAAATTACTCTGCGGGGAAGCTTTTCAGTGAATGTCTAATTCCAAGTGACCAATTCAGGAAACAATTCCATGATTCTTGTTTGATTCATTGATTCATTCATTCATTCATCCATTCGCTCTTCACCATATCCATGCACAAACATCTTACTGACAAACAGAAAGTCATTCACTTCAACAAAAAGAAAAAGACATACACTTTGATGAATGAAAGAATGAATCCCTCCAGAGTATACTACCCACTGACTACACAACAACAACAACAACAACAAAGAGCAAAGTGTTAACATAGATGAAGTGACGTACTGCTGACACACTCTGACTGTGCTTGTCTTATGTCTCATCTTTTTCCTGGTCACTAATCAAAAGTAACACACTTTGTAAACAACGTTATTTACTTTATATGACTTTTGTTCATGTTTTTGCCTATCTCCCGAGAAGAGTTTTCTTGTCTTTTTGTGAAATGTAATGTAAATGCATTCTCTTGCAGGTTTGGCAGGAAAAGAGCAATTCTGCTGTGCTACATCACCACCACCATTTTTGGATTTGCAAGTGCTTTCTCCTATAACTTCATGCTGTTTGCAGCCATGAGGTTTTTCACTGGAGTTGGACTTTCTGGAATAAGCATAATCTCCTATGTCATTTGTGAGTTGTCTCCTGTGGTTCGACATTAATTGTTGCTGTAGTTTTTTTTTTGTTTTTTTTTTATTCAAAAACATGGCTAATGGTGAATGGAAATGGCCTGCAGGTTAGATGTTATGATTCATATCTTTATTTTTTTTTTTTTAGACGTATCTGTACCCTTTAAACAGTGTGGAACAATAAAGCGGAGTGCAAAGCTGAGGGTTGGGAGTTACGTCCCTGTCCTCGCTGGACACTTTCATCTCTCAGCTTGCGTAATTCGGAAACTGACAAGCTCACTCAGGCAAAACAACAGCAGTCTGTTCCCAACTTGGCTGACCTCTTGTCCCTGCATGGGGCCAGTCTGGATTGAAAAACACTTCTCAAAGAAACAATAATGGGCCAAAGTCAAGGAGCTGTTTGCTTCAAGAAGCTGCCTCTCAGAGCAATATCAAAAGTTTTCTAACTCTAATCATTGTTTTTTTTTTCTTTTCTGTGTAGTCAAAAAGAATTTGACTTTTACAATTCACTGACAATAGACTGGAAAATATAAACATTCATTTATTAGTAAAGTTTTTGTTATCAGTTTTGTCATTTACTTTCAGCAATTTCAACATGAAGTGAGATAATTCTCTTCAACACACTAATAAAATGCAATTCCTCATCACAGGTCTTGAGTGGGTTGACATCAAGCATCGCACTGCAGCTGGTATTTTAATGAGCCTGGACTGGAGTATTTTCACAGCTGTGATACCTCTTATAGCCTATTTTTTGACTGACTGGAGACATCTGACTGCGGCTGTAACCGCCCCGCAGCTCGTCGCTTTAATCTGTTGGCGGTGAGGAGAAAATAAAAAAGAATGTACTTTTAAATTCTGTATAGATTTCTTCCAATCAGTTTATTTGTGTCTGCAAAAATATTTATTTCCAGCGATCACTTCACAGGTTTCTGCCTGAGTCTGCCAGATGGCTGATAAGTAATGGCAACTGTAATTTGGCTCATTCTTACCTGAGAAAGTGTGCACAAGTCAACAAAAGGCAAGAGTTCATGGCTGAAATCAGTCCTCAGGTACAATGTTTTACTTTATCCAGTAGTTTTCTTGGTTGAGCTTCGTTAAATGCACACATCATGTGTCTGTTTTTACATTTCCTGCAGGTCCTGTCCAAAGTAATACTTGTTGAAGATGAAAGCAAAAAGTATTCCTATGCTGACCTACTGCGGACCCCCAATATGAGAAAACTGGCTGTACTTACAGGCATTGTCTGGTAAATGCATTGATTTTTTTTTTCCTTTTAACTGCATCATCCATTTTCAACCTGACAACAGCAGCCTTTACAACCACAGACCAGTGTCTGTCAATGAGTAGCGACTGCAGTTTTCATTTAGGTAAGACTTTGAAACATAAGAAACACACACACTCTCATGCAAAATTACAGGGACGTGTCACGAACATGTGAACATTGGACTAAACTGTCAACCATCTCCACAAGCCGGTATCATTGAATATGTTCCAGCATTGAATTTATAACCACAGAAGTAACTCGAAGCTCAAGGGAGAGCATGGGTGAGCTTAGAAGAGTCTTTGCAGCTATTGATAAGAAAATAATGTGCATTCTAGATGCATTAATCCAGTCTGCCGTGATTTTGCGAGTTAAAGGAAATTTAAACGTTGAGGATGCTGCATTCACTGTCACCTCAATGGCATATGCTGCCCATAGCAAAACACTCTCCTCTTGGTTTTAGGTTTGCAGTGGCCTCTACGTATTACGGAATCAGCTTGAATGTCTCTGGATTTGGTGTGAACATTTATCTCACACAGTTCATCTTCGGCATTATAGAAATTCCAGCAAAAGCAATAGTTTATTTCTCAGTGGACAAAATTGGCCGAAGGCTGGTTCAGGCTGGGATGGTCTTGCTGACTGGACTGTGTCTTTGCTGCTCCATGTTCATCCCCAGAGGTGAGCCATTACTGTGGGTCTCATCGAAATATCATATATTAAACTAACACCAATTCAAGCACCCTTTAAAACGTTCTCTCTTTTTCTTTGAAGATAACGGGAGCTTTCAGACGGCTGTGGGAGCGTTGGGGAAGATGTTCTCTGAGGCAGCCTTCACGACGTTATATCTGTACTCCACAGAGCTGTACCCCACAGTACTCAGGTCAGATAAAAGAAATGATTATTTTTTCGCACATTTTAACCAAGGAGACACTGAGATGGATATTTGATGTGTGTATGAACAGAGGCAGGTTAATTGGTGAGTATGGTTGTCTGTCTCTCCCTGTGTTGGCCCTGTGATGGACTATATGACTTTTCACCCATAGTGAGCCTGGACTGGCTTTAGCGCCCCGCAACCCACAGCAAGATAAAGATATGGATGAACACAGACGCCACAGACACTGTGATAATGTGTTTTTATTACAGGCAAAACGGACTGGGTTACTGCTCCTTCTTGGGCCGTCTCGGCGTGTCCATATGCCCTCTGATCCTGCTTCTCGAAGACTCCTGGGCCCATCTACCAAATATGGTTTTCTTCCTAGTTGCCCTCGCCGGGGGAGTATCGGCCTCTTTTCTTCGTGAGACGAAAAACACACGACTTCCAGAGACTATTGATGACGTGGAGCAAACAAGGTGCCTTAATCTGAACTGCAATGAAACATGCAAACTGAAAGTTAAATTACAGAATAATGAAATTATGACGCATCTTGTGTTTCAGTGGCCGATCAGTCAACACGCCTGACGAACAACCTCCTCCACTGTGAAGGTTTTTAGTCGGTGTGTGCTTCAGTGAAGACAAGAGACCTTTGGAGTTGGAATAAACATTCAGATTCTTTACCTCAGAAGAATTACTACTGATCTATAATAAAAATAAAAATGAAAAATAAATACTTTGGCAAAAGTAAAGACTTAAATGCAGGTTAAAAAAAAAAAAAAAAAAAAAACTAGATTTTTTTTTGTCTTCCTCTCTTGTTTAAATAAACTGGTCACGGTGGAATTTCTACAAGGCTTTTGTTCTGGAAAGGCTTTTGTTTTTGAAACAGCAACAGGAAGTGTTGGTGTTCAATTATGATTGTTGTGACTTGATCACCAGTCCTGAGCTCTTGCACCTTCAGGATGGAGAGCTGTGAGCCTCAGCTGCTTTGACCCTTTTCTCTGTAAGTCTGAATCCTCCTCATGTAGTTTGAAACAACGTCTGCAGAATGTAAGGAGTATAAACTTAATTTTGTCTCTTTAAATGAAGTGAATAAATACTTTTGTGCAGATTGCTTGAAAATATTTTTTACAATAATTAAGTACAAATACTTTGTGACATATGTGAGCTTGTAATAGATATGATTTTTCACATTCAGTGGAAGCAGATGCAGACGTTTTGGTGAACATGAGTAATTTTGCTTACTTACATTTATCACATTATGCAAATAACTGAAATGGAAGCACACAAGAAATCATTTTTAATTCTTGTCAGTGCATCATTCAGTTATATACATAAGGTCTGACATTGCTTGTGTGTTTCTTCGTGTTTCGAAGTGTGTAGACGGTCATTGAAATGCTTCTCAGTGACTCCAACAATGACTTAAGATTTATGTGCTTTTCAGTGCAGCACTTAAAAGTAGAATGTAGCCTTTCTCTCAATAAGCACCTTTTTTTTACATTTTGATCTATAATGTAGTACTTTCGTGACCATTATGAAATCACAACATCATGGAGTTGAAAAGCTTGCAGTACTTGGCTGATTATTGATTTGTATTTTCCTCTAAATGCTATTGTTTTGGATCCCTTGTTAATGTTTTCATGATAATGATATGGAATAAAAAAAAAAATCTTGCCGAGTTTGTTGCTGTTAAATGTATGTTTACTTGGTTAAAGTCCCTGAAAGGTACCCTCTCATTTCCAAGGGAGTCCTCGTATTATATAATCATAGAAGTGATAAAGGTTACATTGACGGTTATCACTCTAACACCTGTTAAATCCAGTATTCAGAAAGTAATGTTTTGCTTGCAAAGGCCAGTGCTATGTAAGTAATGTATTACTTGCAAGTAATACATTGCAGTCAATGGTTGCATAACACTGGCCAGTGCAAGTAATATATTACTTCTCCAACAGTGGTTAACGACCCGCACACTATTTGGTGAAGAAAACCAAGAAAACTTTGAAAACTTTGATGAAGAAAACCAGGAGATTATCAGCCTCCACTCTGACTTTATGTCAGATGGGAGCAGGGGTGTTTGGTGTGTGTGTGTGTGTGTGTGTGTGTGTGTGTGTGTGTGTGTGTGTGTGTGTGTGTGTGTGTGTGTGTTCTTGTATTTCTATCCTTGTCGGGGCCAAATGTCCCCACAAGGATAGCAAAACGTGGAACGACGTGCCTTGTGGGGACCTTTTTCCGGTCCTAAGTGGGAGAAACAGTGTTTTCTTGACCATGTTGTTGTTACTGAAAAAAGTAAAAGTGCAAAAACATTTCTTTAGGGTTAGGCTTTGTTGTGGTGTGGGTTAGGGTTAGGGTAAGGGTCAGGGTTAGGGGCTAGACATGAATGGGAGTCAATGGACGGTCCCCACAAGGATAGAAATACAAGACTGTGTGTGTGTGTGTGTGTGTGTGTGTGTGTGTAAGCACTGTTGGGTGATGAGCGCTATCTACCGGTTGGGTTGTGCAAATAAAGGATCCAACTACCACTTCTCTCAGTATGGCCTTATTATACCTATATGCATGTACACACACAGATAAATGGACTTAATAATAGCTATTTCCAAAACAGAAATTGTAATTTTATTTTATGTAACCTCCAATCAGTTTTATTAGCTTTAAAGTAAAAAAAAAAAAAAAAAAGTCATTTCCACAGAAACAACAGTCAGCAAGAGTAATGTAAAGAATGTAAAGTTGATATTACTGTAGATTGGGAAGCTTTTCACTGTACATGTATGTAATTCACTCACTATGTCATTTAGTTTGGCGGAGGCACAGTCAAGAAAAATGTCAACTGGAATAAACTAGAAAGAATAAACAATGTGACCCTTTCCCTCACTTTCTACTTTTTTTGTTTTGCTTTGTATTTGCTTTTTTGTGTGCTCTGATGGAAAGACATGCTTCCTTTGAGCAATCAGCAGTGTGGAGCTGGCAGGGATCTTTTGCGGACACTCCACTGTCGTCTCACGGAGGTTGCAGTGTCTGTCATTAATGACTTAATGAATATTGACAATATGGACCAAATGTTCGATTCTCTTTAATCACGACACATTGTCCCATCCAGCTACCTATCTTATTATTTTTGTTGTCGAAAATATGAAAGAAAAGGAGTTTCACAATGAGATCTGTCCTCTCTGGAACCCCTTCCAGCTCAAGAGTTTTTTGAATTCCAATTGTTCAGTTCCAGACAAAGGAGATAGTACCATGAAAAAGTGGTTAATCTGGTTCAAAATACAAATTTTGCAAGGTACTTGGACAACACAGGCTACAGAATCCCCCGTCAGCTGAGGAGCAGCTCGAGTCCCTTACAAACAGAACTGGACCCATTTTTCAAAAGTTGCTAAGCAAGGCTAAAAATTTTACATTTCTTGGATTGCTATGGAGGGATTTGTGAGCAAAGAGCTGACCTACAGCTTATAAAGTATATAAAAGCCATGAAACCAGGGGCAAGTGGAAGCTGTCAGGTAAGGGAAACCTGATTCAGAGTATAGCTGGGTCACGGCCAAACTTGTCAAGATCAGGATTTCGCCAATTTGAAACTTGGGAGGACTTGTGTCACTATTTGATCTCTTCATAATTCAAATAAATGGTGCAGATTTAATGCAATTTATACTTTTTTACATCAGTAAAATGATGAAAAGTAATAAAACTAGTCATATGGAAAGGTAAAACTACTATATGATCAATTTGTTTGTACTTGCAGTCAAATTACGGCAAGAAACCACATTTGGTGGCCATTTTGGACATCAACTTGAATTTAATTACAATTATACTGAGATTATGAAGTTGAATTATGAAACATCTGATCACTGACTTCTTTCTTCAGCAATAAAACTGGCGCTTCATCAGACTGAAGTTGCATCTTGTTCAGGAGCAACTTGGCTGTCAAGAATACACAAGACGTAGTATTACATGACAAGTTGCAGAAAAAAATACGGGAAGTGTTCCAGGGAATGGCATCTTAATTTTGAACGTTGAGGATTCATATTGCAACGGCACTTTGTAAAATCTTCACCCTCGGTGCTGCGCAGTGAGAACATGAGGGTCACATAATTCAGTTCAACATGTAATCCAATGGAAAGTATTTTTCAGCTGATTCATAGGCTTTATTTTGAAAGAGCCATCTACCCCCTAAAATAAATTTTTGACTAAAAAGGCTATTTCTTCAGTCCATTGAAGAAGTCATTAAACCCAGTGTCATTAAAATCTAAGACGGGCCATGTTCCGCCCCCTGCCTGATTTTCTCAGAGACAGATGGATACAGACACTTATGACTTTTAATGAGGTTTTCAAGCAACAGATGTTTCCTGTTTTGTTTTGTTTTTTCTTTCTCTTGATTTCTAACAATGTTTGTTTTTCCAAAGTCCCTGTCAGTATTTTATCAGTCTGTAACAGGTCCAACGTCTGCGTCAAACGTTACTGCAGCAGTTAACCGAAGAGTAAAATATTCACTCCTTTTAACCGTTAAATTTTCCAGAAGTTGTGCTTTCTGCCCATTGAGCCCAGTCTCGGGTCTACCTCGTAGTATACAGACGCCGTTGAGGAGATTTCACTTTGTTTTTTTCTTTATTCTCAGGCGAAGATCAAATACTCGCAACGGGAGGCAACAATGAAGTTTGAGAACGTTCTCGCTGATATTGATGGATGTGGAAGGTTTCAGATAATGATCATTGTGCTCAGCTTTCTCGGCCGCTTCACACTGCCCTGCCACTTCATGCTAAGCAATTTTGTGTCAGCTGTGCCCTCACACCACTGTGACACCAGCTCTCTGGATGATGGAGGTATGTTTATGAATTTATCCCAGGCAGAGAGGCTTATTGTTAGCGTTCCACTCGAGCAGGACGGGACTCCAAGCTCCTGCCGGATGTTTCCAGAGCCTCAGTATCATCTGCTGCTTAACAGCTCCAACGTCACTGACGTGGCGACAGTGCCGTGCCAAAACGGATGGGTGTATGACAATTCCACCTTCAAATCTACCATCACGTCACAAGTAATCCTGTTTTACACTTCTGAAAAATACCCCAATGAGCGATCTTTGGGAATGATCTTAACTAATTATTGTCTTTATACCAGTGGGACCTGGTGTGTGATAGAAGAAGTAAAAACAAAGCAACTGCGACCATCTTCTTCATCGGAGTTATGTTTGGAGCCATGACCTTTGGAAGTCTCAGTGACAGGTATGACAGTTCAGATGTTAATCGATGGAAGGTCCAGTGAGCGTGTGAAGGATTCATATCAGGAGTGTTACAAACATTTTCACTTAGGAGCCACGAAAAACCAATGTGGACAAATGAAGTTTCAATATAATAAATACCGAGATTTCAAATGTTCTTTTCAGCACTTTCTGAAAATGTTCATATTTTTGGCATTTTTGACAAAACTTATCCAATAATCTGAAATCATCTTTGCTGCAAAGATTCCTTTCAGACAAAACGTCTGCTGCTCTTCAGACTGTAAGATTACAGTAGATTTTTCATGTCTTTGTTCGCTTTGAGTGAGTCCTTCATGTTGACTCTTCCACTGAACCCGCCATGTTTCTTCCACGGTAAACAACAAACAAACCAAACATTAGCCTCAGGAAGTCGCCCGGCATGTTTCTGTCACAACGTTCGTTGCCATGGCAGACTTACTCAAGAGGAGTAGGCTACAGAGACACACACTCAGCTTCGGAAACCTCCATCCTGAATGCTAATGACGCCTACTCACTGCTCCCTAAACTTAAAGTGAACGACTGGCGCTGCCTCCACCCAATAAAAACCATCTGAAGACCGTCTGTCTTCCTGCAGGTATGGCCGAAGGAACCTGCTGCTGGTGTCCTACGTGTCCGCCATGCTGTTTGCCGTCGCCAGTGCTTTCTCCACGTCCTACGTCATGTTCACAGTGCTGAGGTTCTTCACGGGATTTTGCATCACGGGAATCGTCATTATCTCAACCGTCCTCAGTTAATCCCTGCTTTGTTTTGCTTTTTTTTTTCTTCTTCTATTTTAACATTTCATAATGTGTGCTAACATACATTTTTTTTGGTATTTTGATCCTGCTCGAGTGATGAGGTATTTGTTCCCTGCAGGTGTGGAGTGGGTGGACATTGAGCACAGGAAACTGGTGGGAGTGATTGACAGCCTGTCGTGGACCACTGGGAACATACTGCTGACAGGTTTTGCCTACTTGGTGAACGAGTGGCGGCTGCTGATGGTTTGTGTTACGTCACCTTTGATCATGGCCATTATCACTTGGAGGTAGGACTCAAAAGCCAAGATGTGGCCACGTTCAGATCAAAAACAGTGATTTACCAGAGCTGCAGTTCTAATTTTTGTGTGTCTTTAAATATTCAGTGCTTCAGTTGTAGACTTTGCTTGCAGTATTTTTAGTGCTTCAACCTCTTTTCTGTCCTGCTGCCTTGTCACACCTGTAGCTAATGTTGAATTTATCCCACTGTTCATCCTATTTCTTTGCAATTTAACCCAGTGTGTCGTGTTCAATCTCAGATGGGTTCCAGAATCGGCGAGGTGGCTCATCGCCAATGGAAAGCTGGAGCAGGCGCAGATGTACCTGAAGAAATGTGCAAAGATGAACCGAAGAGATCAGTCAATCCATTTGCTTGAAACAGAGGTAAGTTCACTCCACAGGAGCGTCACAGCATTCTGTTTGATTCAGTTCATGTAGTTTTTAATATGATGGATGATTTATTTCTTCTAGAAACTTTCGACTATTGTCATGACTGAGAAACAAGACCGCGCCTATTCTTACTTGGACTTGATACGAACACCTAAAATGAGGAAACTTGCCCTGCGTACTGGCATATTATGGTCTGTGAGCTCTATAACAAAGATCCCATGTTTTTACCTGTTTTGTATTCAAAGTTATTGAACGTTAACTGTTGTCCCTTGTCTGTTTTTCTAGGTTTTGCATAGCAACTACATATTACGGCATCAGCTTTAACATCGCTGGCTTCGGGCTCAATCTGTATCTCACACAGTTAGTCTACGCTTTAATTGAGCTCCCTGCCAAAATATCAATTTACTACTTTCTGGATAAGTTCGGCAGGCGGAGCACTGAGACTGGAGCGCTCGTGTTTGCTGGAACGTGTCTCGGAATCAACATTGTACTGAAAGGTACACAGGCATAAATCTCACCAGATTTACATCCAGGTTTGGATGTCAATTAATCCAATCAGTTCAATTTAGCTTTATTTATATAGTGCCACGTACAACACAGTCGTTTCAGGTTTAAAATGAGATGAGAACTGTTGCACACTAACGGGCCAAAACACTCGGTCCATCAGCAGACATTGATCACATCTCTTCCCATCATGGTTTAGAAACCAATTTAAATGAACAGATTTGCATATAAAATAAGCTTGACCCCCCCCCCCCCCAAAAAAAAAAATTGAATTACACGTTTGTCACTTCACTTGGGTTTATTCCCTTGTGAATAGCTGGTATTTGCACATATACAGTATCAACTGTTCTGTTGAATTTATATCATTTTAAAACTCTGCTGTATAAAAACCACATTCGTTGTCCTTCTCAGGTAAGTCTGTTGCCAGAACAGTGGTCGCCATCATTGGAAAGGGCTTTTCTGCAGCCTCCTTTTCAACGGTTGTGCTGTACAGTTCTGAGTTGTATCCCACTGTTGTAAGGTAACAACGCACGCCTGCTCCTATTATTCGCAACTGACAACAAACCTGCAGAGGTAAATTGTCTTCTGATTTATACTGAAATGTCTTTTAGGCAAAACGGAATGGGCTACAACTCCTTCATGGCTCGGTTTGGCGTCGCTGTGGCTCCACTGATCCTCTTGCTGGATGACGTCTGGAAGGAGCTCCCGCAGGTCGTCTTGTGCTCTTCGGCGGTGATCGGGGCAATAGTGGCAAGGACGCTGCCAGAAACACGCGACCGGAGCCTCCCAGAGACCATAGAAGATATCGAACAGTCGCATCATTGAATATGACCACCAGCATGGACATACTCTTGCTTGGAGTATGCCTCCGACTTCATGTGTCTGTGCATTTTGTAGAAAATTTTTACAACAGAAAATGATCAAACACAATTTACTGATAAACCCTGACATACACACTTAAAAGCGATATGGAGAAGACACTTAACGCTTAACAGTGTGTGAGCACCTTGCATGAAGACGGTCTCCACTGGTGTGTAGACATGACTTAGTGTAAAGCAGTGGGAGCCTCATTTACCGTCGCTATGCTTACATATACATGAACAGGAGCAAACTGCACACACTAAGGCTCATAGCTGCTTATAGTTCACCAAGCTTCACATATTTCTTTCCCATGCTAATGATTTCATTGCCTCAATCATGTAAATCACCAAGCGAGCAGCTATTTCCATTTAAAATAATATTCTGTATAGTTGTAGTGTTGTCTGAATAAAGTGCATTTGAATGACTGATTCAAACAAAGCCCAAGTTTCTTTGTGGAAGAACTGCACACAAATAATGTCACTGCTCTGCAGGAACAGCGGATGTCACAAGAGGAACATCGTGTTGTTTAATACAAGAAAGGCAAGTTGAACTGTTACAAACTGCTAGGAACTTGGAAGAAAACACACTGAATAACCGATGTTATGCATTAACATGATGGGAGGTGTCGACTCTTCGCCTATGTACATACTTTCGCAGAGGGGAAAAAAAGAAAAAAAAAACTACACTACATTTGCAATGACTGTCTTTACCAATTCATTTATAGACAGAAATTAACTCAAAGCTCCTTTATTAAAGAAACAAAGCAAGCACAGATCTTTGCTATGACTCAGTAGTCTCCCTAAAAGGATTTAGCCACATTGAAAAGACATGCTTGTGATATTTCTTTTGGGAATTATTCTCACCAGGTCTCAGTGACTGGTCTTCATTTTCTGCTGGCCTTACAGTTAGTTACAGAAATAAAGTTGATGGGGAATAAAAAGAAAAAAAAAAGCAAAATGAGCAAAACATTAAGATACAACGGTACAGAAAGATCTAAAACTAAAGTATGCGACTGATTTCCAGGACACTTGTTGGCTTTTGTTCAGTACTGGGAATACTCTTTGCTTTCTAGTTTGGCAATAATTCGCTCCAGTTGTCTTTTCGCTTCACATTGTGGGAAGTTGCTCATTTCGTAGTACTGCGGCGCGATCTTCACCAGCCTGAAAACACAAGAGAACATGAGTCATCCCGCACGACAGCCTCGACTGATCGGGGCACGTTTCACTGATCTGAGTTCCGTACCACTCTGGCTTGATGTCTGTGCAAGTGCGGATGTAGTTCTTGGTGGTGAGGACAAACTCGTTGTAGAGCACCCACTCGGGCTTATGGTCGAGGACTGTGGAGGGGTGAAGTTGGACCACTTGGTTGTCTTTGACTGTGAGGTAATGGCCTGTGCGCTCCAAGTGCGCCACCTGCAGGAAGAACCAGTAAAGAGGGTGGAGCCATGTTAGCAGAGGAGCATATCCGGTTTTGGTTAACATTCAAGGAAAGAGAGGACAGAAAAGTGTGCTCGCCTGCATGAAGAACCCGGTGCAGAGCGCCCGTCGGATGTTGATGTAGTAATCTCTGCTGGTGAACTCTGTGCTGCGGCGAGGCAGGTTGAAGCGGTCCATGATCCTGGACAGCTGCTGCCGCACGTTGTCGGCAGACATCAGCGAACGGTAGTTGACAAAGTTGTCGTAGCACCACTGGTTAGACTCATGGTCTGGAAGGGAAAACGACATTCGAAGCATTAGAAGGATTTGTCCAAAGCAATTAGCGTGAAAGCCGCGGCTTGTGGAGACGCTCACTTTGTTTGAAGGCGTGGTAGACGTTGAGCAGCGTCAAGTGGTCTCCGTCAATGTGAGCAAACCTCATCTTGGACTCGTCGGCCGCCTTCTTAGCCTCCGTTGGACGGACAAAGCACTGTGGGACTAAACAAGGTTGGTATGGGCCCCAACAAAGCCGCCCATACAGATGAGTCAAACATTCACAGAAAGGTGGAGCAAAGCCTAAGATGCTAGGAGACTCGACACTGCGCTGGGACAGGGCAGGACCACCAGCTCTATCAAAACGAGGGGGGAGGGGGGCGGCAGTCTTTTCTCATGGCCATTCCCAACTGGAATGGCTATTAGCTCGAAGAGAGGAAGTCATTTAACCACATCTGTAAAACAAGAGTTTTCACACAACTACAGAACGTTAGGGACACCAACAGCACCGTGACATCTCCAGGTTAGAAATCCTACGGTTTATCGTTGTGATAATAGTGAGCAGGCCTCCAAACAAACACGAATGAAGCGCTTCAAGACTACAACATAACAGAATCAAAACAAGAATACGTGGTGCCTGCCCCATCCACATCACTCACAGCTGAGAGATTTAGTTATTTGCAAATTGATCTCTCAAAAATATAAAATCGAATCCAACCACTGTAAAGTGATTTCGTCTGAGTCGAAGGCTTTACCGACAAGAATTCACAAAGATTTAAAAAAAATTCTACAATCACTACATACATTTTATCCCATAGCTTTGTGATGATTTGTGTAAAAAAAAAAAAAAAAAAAAAAAAAAAAGACTTCAGTAAAGACAAATCCTCCTCTCAAAACTTATGAACGAATAAAGGTAAAACAAAACCGATGGCCATGACCCATCTGCTCTGCATCAAAATACTGCCATCTTTTCTCTGCCTGGGATTTATACGCATAACCTTGTGTTGTGTAGTGAGCATCATTCATTTTATATGACTTATGTTTTCTCTCCTATCTCTTGTCGTTTTTGTAAAAGCTTACATACAACTGAGAAGAGGTGCAATTGTGTTGTAATGTTGAAATGCATATACCGTATTGTTCTGATTAAAATATCAATTAAAGTTAAGCTTAAAAAACTGATCTCCATTTTGCTATAAGCATGACAAATTTCTTTTTTTCCCCCCCCATTTGATTAAAGCTTGAAGTACTTTTTTTTCTAGTCTTTGAGCATAATTTGAATTCAAAACAAACTGAATTTGTCCACCGTCAATACTAGCAGGGGCGTAAACATGTTTTTCATGTCCCACCGTACTAATTTTAGCTTCCTAAATGAACTCGGGATCACATCAAGCAAACCAAATGTTAGACTATTCAAGTACTGAGAGATTAGGATTTGTGCACAAACTAGACGTCAGTTGGGGAAACTGACACCGCTAAGCCAAAGTGTTTTTCCAGCTGTCCGCCCAGTCCTGGGCATTACCTGACAACATGGCAGTAATGGAAAGGATCTCGTTGGAGCAGTTAAACTCGCAGCTCGCAATGACCATCTTGGCCAGCTGGGGGTCCAAAGGAAACTCCGCCATCATGGAGCCCAGCTCCGTCAGGTCACCGTCGTCGTTGAGGGCAGCGAGGTAATTGAGCAGCTCCAGGGCCCTCATCAGCGTCTCAGGAGCTGCATTCAAGGAAATGAACCACAAGTTATTTTTAATTCTGTGTCCAGAATAAGTCACGCTTCACAATAAAACTAACCGTCTTACCAGGTGGGTCCATGAAGTCAAAGTGCACAAGATCATCGATACCCAGCTTCTTCAACTGCAGGACTACAGACCCCAAGTTTGACCGGAGAATCTCAGGGTATGTGTTATCCTGGACAGGGACCAGAATAAGAAATTCATCACTTAATAAAACTACAGGAAACCAAATATGAGAACTCAAAAGTCTATGTGAGAGATTCAAGTAATGATGCATCACATTTAAGAATAAGTTACCAATTCTAAATGATGAAATAAATTTTTTTGCAATTTCAGAAAGATTTGCAAAAGTAGTGTTAACTGTAAAGACTTGCCTGCATCTCTGTTTTGTAGGCCTTCTCTGTGTAGAGGCGGAAACATTTCCCTGGCCGTGTTCTGCCGGCTCGTCCTGCCCTCTGCTGGGCAGAAGCTTTACTGATGGCTGTGACCAGCAGAGACTCCACTCTGATGCGAGGATTGTACACCTGAAAGGGTGCATTCGTTAAACAGGTGTCATTACTTTCACACTGAACTGAAATAAAGAAATCACTAACATACAAAAGATAGAGAATGAAACTGAAAAGCGGGATTTTTCCAATTTTTGGGATCAAGAATTAAATATCCAGTTTCGGGAGTTATACTGAGTTCTACATAACACAAATGAGCCTCTTCAGAAAAAAGGGAGGGCATCAAATTACGTATCAATACGATATATAATTTTACTATTGCCATTTACAGCTAGATTTAACTGACAATATGAAAACCAGATAATAAAAAAATCTATTTTACATTCAAACCAGCAAATTGCAAATAAAGAAGCAAGAATTAAACCATTCATTTAACTGAGTCACATTTCACCCACCTTTTGTTTGGCAAATCCAGGATCAATCACAAACACAACGCCATCGATTGTTAGAGAAGTCTCAGCAATGTTTGTCGATACCACAACCTGAAGGATATGCGACAGACTGTCAATATCCATCCATTATTTGAAAGTGATAAAAACACCTTTCTGGTTTTTAGACCTGAAAATGTACCTTTCTTCCGATTGCGCCGTTGGGCTTCCTTGGAGGAGGCGGTTCAAAGATCCTCTGTTGCTGCTGAGGGGGCAACGTGGAATAGAGGGGAATGATTTTTATGTCTCCGACTTCAGGCCCGAGGTCGTCCACCTCGCGTTTTATCCGTTTGCAGGCTTCATCGATTTCCTGACAGACAGATCAGGTTCAACTTCAGCTTTTTAAAGACATGAAACAGTGACGTAACGGAGAGAAACGCGCAGTGTGGGAGTTACCTCTTGACCAGTGAGGAAAAGAAGGCAGTCACCCTCGTCTTCCTCACACATGTGAATCTGGATGACGGTGCGGATCGCTGCCTCCAGGTAGTCGCGCTCCGGCTCGGGAGTGTAGAAGATCTCCACAGGATGCGTTCGTCCAGGGATAGTCAGCAGAGGGCAGTTGTCAAAGTACACTTGAAACTTCCCGGCGTCAAGCGTGGCACTCATGACAATCACCTGAGGGCAAAGAAATAATCATTTAAATCCTTTTCTATGAAAAGATTTTCCTTCAATTAATATTAAAATTGGCAGAGAGTGAATATAGCTCATTCATCTCGCAAGTAAATCAAAAAGATTTGACATGTATATTGGAATAAAGTTCATTTTGTGAAATGAGGAAAACAAAATACAACTTTTCTCACTTCCTTCATTGTGTTTTATTGTATTCATTTAAAGTCTGACTTTTGATTGGCCTCATAATGTCTTTACATAAACCAATCAATAACCGTACAGCACGATGTGTCCTGCAACAGTTTGAGAGGGTGGGAGTGTAACCAGGGCGTTTTTGTCTATAACCACATATGACAGCAAATCACAAATCTCACTGACAGCTGAATTACATAAGTACCACACATATGGCCATAAACTGAAATTTCAAAACACCCAAAGATATCCTGATCCCACTCTATGCAGTTAGAATTTGTACAGCAAGTAAATGCAATATAAAAGAATCCAATGCATGATTTTAATACAGGCACAATGTACATCTCATTTGTGACTGTTATTAGGTGCCACTGTACCAATAACATGTCTGAAAACAATTTTGCATTCCTTCTTTTTTTCCACCTGTGAAGTAAAACTAAAATTAAAACAAGAGACCTCAACCCTTCTTTTATCTTTCTGTCATTTAAAGATCTGGTGATGAAGACATTTATAGAAACAATGCCTCCAGTAATGCACTTGAAAGGAGAGGATTGACAGCTGGAACTGAAAATAGTGACAAAAAATAAATAAAAAAAGTAAACCCTTGTCCACTTTTTTGACAACATAAATAGATTTCTAGTGTGGAAAAACTCTACAATGCTGCTTTCTCCATGTCTGAAATGTATTTCAGAGTCAAATAATTCCAGGTCTTAACCATCAACGACCACCTTACGCCCCAGCAATACATATAAAGAAAAACAAATGTGCTGTCAATATAGCAACACATGATGGGTCAAATGTATCTAAATGTCCTTGAGTCCACAGGCAGACAGCACAATATAAAAAGAAATCAGAAACCATTTTGGACTCAGATGCAATTGACACAAGCTCCTAAGTTTTTTCTTTATGTGATTGACTGTATCAAATGATGAAAACACCGATTCATCACTGATGTTTGGCGAAAGGAGACATACCTTCAGATCTGATCTTTGACGAACCACCTCCTTCAGCACGCCCATCAGGATATCTGTGGCCAGAGTTCGCTCGTGGGCCTCGTCCAGAATGATGACACCGTATCGCTCCAGTAGCGGGTCATTCATGGCCTCTCTTAGTAACATACCGTCTGTCATGTACCTGAAGAGATACACATGTGTCAGAATGAGAGCGACTGGATCAAAAACACCAGGGACAAACCAATCAGTCTTTCTTACTTTAGTATTGTCTTTGCAGAACTGCAGTCCTCAAATCGGATGGAGTAGCCAACCTCCTGTCCAAGCATGACGTCCATTTCATCTGCCACCCTCTGAGCGACACTCATAGCTGCCACTCTCCTTGGCTGAGTGCAGGCTACGGCCCGCTTCGGACCAGGCAAGCCTCTCACCATGTCCACACACCACTGTGGGATCTTGAAGCAGAGAAAAAAAATTTAATATGAATGTTACAGTATTAGGGCATTAAATCACTCTACATTATTTTTAACAGGTCTCTGCTGTCTCACAAAGTCTCAAACCTCTAAAGATGCATTCAATCAACATTACACAGGCAGCCAGTGAGCTGCAGAGAAGCGATGCTGTTACCTGCGTTGTCTTCCCAGAGCCAGTCTCTCCCACCAGGACAAGCTCTGCTGGCGTGTGTGATGATATCATTGAAGCTTTCTTTGTATTCCCACACTGGAAGCTGTAACCTCTTCTTCAGGATCTCATAGTATCGTGGTGTGTGTGGCAGATTAGTGAATGGATTAATCTGCTGCTGCACAGCCATCTGCTTGAGAGGTGGTAAGCCTATACCCACAGCATTGCTGTTAGAAGGGATGCTGGATGGCTTTGAGTCTCTGTCACGATCTCTGTCTCTGTCGCGGTCTCTGTCTCGGTCCCTGTCCCTGGAGCGGTCCTCACGGTCTCTGTCACGGTCCCTGTCTCTCCTGTTGGCGTGAGAAGAGCACAGCAATATGAACACTTTCAGAATCAATGAAGATCTAATATGCCTTATTAGCCTCTACCATTAGCACTGTCAAAATTAAAATATTAGACGCTTTAGAATTCAAAAAACTCGCACTCACAAAAATGTGTATTTTAATGTAGACATGTAAAGGACTAAACAAGGTACTAACACTGCTGTCATAAATCATGTTAAACTCAACATTTGAGAACAAATGTATTATTAAAGCTGGATCTACGAATCAATGGTGATGTGGTGCAAAAAAGATTACTGTGGAAGACCAGAAGCCCTCTCAATCCTAGCATTAAATGCCTTGTTACAGACGCTACTCCAGGCTTTATGTGTTGATGCTGTGGTTAGCCCGCTAAGGCAACAGAGGCTAGCTCAAAAACGTTGTTAGCAATATGCTAACAGATTGCTAGCAACACACGTGCCTCAACGCTGAGGATTCGTACATTAGCACCTAAATAAAATTACCAATTCTCTGTAGTCATTATTTTCAACCGCATGTTACTGGTGGATTCATATATGGATTAAAAGTAAAGGAAATTAAAGCAACGGCATTGCCAGCTGAGGATAAATGGTCTTGTATTAAACATGTCTGGTGGAAGCTAGCCAACTTAACGAACAGAGGCTAGCTGTTAGCTCGTCACTGTCGGGTTGAATCGGAAACAGCGAGGAGTCACTCACCCGTCAGACCGCTTTTTACTGGAGGAGTAGTCATCGCCCAGGTCCAGACGATGTCTTTTCGACATCTTTAAATAGAGAAAGTAGCTTATCCTTCAGTTAATTGACGCGGACACAGTGCACGGCACGGGCCGGCTAATCGTCAACTACAACAAGCTTCCTGATTCCAGAGCTAACGTGTGTTCTTCTCTACACGTTGTGTTTGCTGAGTTTACCAGCGCCGCCTGCTGGTCGGGAGGGTGAGCCGACGTTTTTAGCTATCTGTAGGCTGTGGAAAATGACTGAAGCTGTTAGAATTTTTTTTTTTTTTTTTTTTTTTTGGGGGGGGGGGGGTTGTTTACTGTGAAACAACCAATGAGTTAATTGTGCATATTAGTTAATTATAAATTCCACTGTGGCTGGTTTAAAAACAGACATTTTCAGTCATTACAACAACAAAATACTGACAAAACAGCACGGCCTGCACAAATAGGTAGAACATTTCAGAACAATGCAGTTAAATTGTTAGGAAATATATAACATTTGAATTTAGACAGGTCATATTCTATCACAGATGGCTTAAATTGTGTTTCCGGCAAAGTCATTGAAAGTGAGCATGTAAAATATCCACCTTCAGAGTTTTCCGACTGTTGGTTTAGTCAAGAGTGAATATTTTAATTCCACAATTGAATCTACATAGATGGAAACCTGCCACTTAAATTACTTTGTAAAGTCACTTAAAAGAAATATATTTTATATATAATATTTATGTATATATATATATATATATATATATATGTGTGTGTGTGTGTGTGTGTGTGTGTGTGTGTGTATATATATATATATATATATATATATATATATATGTATATATCTATATCTATCTATCTATCTATCTATATCTATATATATATATATATATATATATATATATATATATATATATATATATATATATATATATATATATATACATATACCTGACAGTATTTTGGGCAGGAAGTTGAAATCCGCAATCCAAAATTAAATAAAATGATATGGATGGGTTTTTTGGTGTCATTAAATGTCAGCAGTTTTAAATTGTGGTTCTTTGAATTCATAAATGCAACACACTCCAGTTCTGGTATACTGTATATTGCCATGGATGAATGGATGGGAGTATAGAACTTCTATAGAAGTTCTTACTTTCACTTTGGGGATGTTTTATTACTATATTTGATAGAAATGTTTCACTATGTGATAACTGAAAATGCTGTCACGTATTTCTTTCTTTCTTTCAGTTGCTTTTGTTTGCGACATTAACATTAGGTGTAACATTGCCTCTTTGTTTATATTGCTCTCTTCATCATTTGGTTCTTTACTTCTTTATTGCAGTTATTGAGAGCTTCAACATATAACAGAATCCAAATTCTATCCGTCTGAGATGCCCGCCTCAGTTTAACCCTCTTGTGCCCATCACCTTAAATCTCTCTGCCTCTGGTTGAGACCATCCCACCCAGATGTTTTTCTCTTGGAACAAAGAATGAAGAACTATATAACTATATAATTTAAGGATTATTCCTACACAAAACCGTGGTGCACTGCAGGTGTAATTAAATGAAAGAAAGACAGATCCTGAGTTTGAAACTATGAAGGGGGGAGAAACCCCTGCCCTGTAAAGACTCCACCCTCAGCAGGAGACGCCTCTTTTCATGCTTATACAAGCCTGTTAGAAACATCCAGACTCATCAGAAGAGCTTTTACCAGCTGCGAAAACTACACTGTTATTTTCTTATAGCTCTTTCTTTTGTGTATGTTTGTATGATTGAACTTGAACTCTGGTAAGTGACCTTTGGATTGCAGTGTCATGTGGAAATGCAATGTTGTTGTGTACAATTGAAAGATTCTGGAGCTGCAATGCTACGACTCACAGTGTGTTCACTTCTTTTCCTCATCTAAATACATTGTGGCTTTGAGTAGTTTGCATTTGTTTGGGGGCTTTAGGGGCTCCATTTGCAATGAGGAATCTCTGTTCTGTCTCTTTTTGTTACTAATTTACATTAAAATGTACTTTTCTTGGGAAAGATGAGACGAAACCACCTAACTTGTTAAACCTCACATCTATTATTTTTATGTATCTCCCAGGTTGCTGAGAATGTTGGGACTTGCTGTCTTGGTTCTGCTGGCTGGCTATCAACAATGCGTTTCAGCCACCACTGGCTCTTTGGCTCCACCGGAGTTCCTGCAGCACAATGGCTCTCTGTATGCAGTCTGCAAAATGAGACCCAGCACCTTCCTGCCTGATGGCCTCCCCAAAGTCTACGGTCACGCTCTTTTCAAGCAGGACCATCCTCAGGGAAAACTCAAAATGCTGATCCGGTTCAGTGGCTTCCCCACAGAAAGCGACCCGGTGCCCAGAGCGCTGCACATCCATCAGTACGGAGACCTGAGCCGGGGGTGCGACTCCACCGGGGGCCACTACAACCCTCACGACGTGCATCACCCCAACCACCCCGGAGACTTTGGCAACTTTATACCCGAACAGGGGAAAATCAGCACCATGATAGAATCAGACGCAACACTGTTTGGACCCCTGTCCGTGTTCGGAAGAGCAGTGGTGATTCACGAGCAGGTGGATGACTTGGGGCGCGGCGGAGATGCTGGAAGTCTCCTGCACGGAAACGCAGGCCGGAGGCTCGGCTGCTGCATCATTGGAACTTCCTCACCAAATCTCTGGAATACGCAGCAGAAGCAGTTGGCAAGACGCCTGAGGTCGAAATAGTCCTACAGTGAGAGCATGAACATGTCTTGTGTTATTTTTACATTCAAAACAAAGTCATTGTTTTGTTTAGTCGAAGCCTCGTCACCAAAAACATTCACAGCAGCTTATCAAAAGTTGGGATTTGAAAGTTTTCCCACAACTGTTTTAGCAGCATCATTGGTTTTTATGTCCACAAAACTGAAATGTTTCAACAAATTTCAGGCAGATTTCTATTAAATGCTGTTTGTCCAAAATTGGTTTTTGTGATCATTCATTTTTTATTCTAGCATCATCAGGCTGATATGTGTTCTTAATAACAGGAGTTCCTTTTTTGTAGTCCATCATCAGATCTGTATTTCAGTCACTTTTATCCTAATTAGTCAGCCCTGTAAATATGCTTACCCTGTCTAGGCTTGAAAACTTCGTGCATGTGAGCATTTTCTTGAAAATTACAGGAAACATGCATTAAACTAAACTACCTTGAGAGCTTGTCACAACATTAAGCAGTCGTATGGATCTGTAAATATGCATAGAATTGAAAAAGAAATCCCAAAAGAAAATACAACTGTGTGTAATCACTATTTTTCATGCATCAGTACCAAATACTGGTAACTTCAATGATGTCAATAAAATGATTTGTATGGTTAAGTTCAAACAAAATGACAAAATGTTTTGTAGAACAAGTCAAAAGGACAGGAGATAATAAGCCTCATATACATGTACCTCCAAGAACCGTCACTATTTGGAACATGTCTGTATCACATTTAAATGAACCACAATAAACCTCTTCTGAGCTGAAACACAGGTGACTGTAGTCCTGTATTTGTTTTGTTTTTTTGACACAGATGAACATTTCTGATAATGTTGGTGTTCATATCATTCAGAAATTGTCTCCAGTTTAAGTTTACAGCAGCAAAAATGTATTATTATCAGCAGCAGCCTCACCAGAGTCATATTGGGCACAGTCCATGTTTGCTGGGTGGAAGTGGTTAAAGCCCTGGAATGAGATGTTGAGCAATACACCACACATGGGAATATTGTCTGAGATCCAAGAACCGCAGAGCAGAACTGTTTTTGAGGTCCTGAAACCAGACTTTGCCCTGTTAATAAAAACGCTGAAGAACTTTAAGCCACAAACTGCATTTCAGGTTCCATTCCAACCCTGGGAGGAGGAACTGAATGTTTCTATATTGCCTTTTAGCTTCATATGGGGCTGACTCCAGTTTGCTTCTCCAGAGGGAAAAACTCATTGAACATAATCTTTTGGAACTCTTTTTACTTTTACTGTGTTTTAACATGTGCTGTATGAAAAGTGCTTGATAAATAAAATGTGATTTCATCCAAATATCACTGGATCCAGGATGTTCGGTGCTAACATGTCCCAGGATAAGTCGCTGAGATGATAGACATAATGACAGGCACCAAGGACAAACACAGCAAACAGGGAAACCATGGAACAACAGCTACTATCAGAATTATGCAGATGACACAGTTCTTTATATCTGTCAGTGAATGACTACTGCTTCCTATACTTGCTGAGTACAATTCATAAATAAAACTGAGTGGGTGTGTCAGAACTTTCTACAACTTTAACCCAGAAAAACCGGAGGCAACTGATTTTGGCTTCAAAGAAGAAAGGTTAAAAATCAGAGCTCATCATAACCCCATGGCACATCCATAGCAAAATCAGCACACAACCATCAGAAGAATGTTGCAAGAATTAAAGGATTGCTGGCCAGACAACATTCAGAGAAACTTGTTCATGCATTTATTTTGAGTAGGCTGGATTATTTAGGATTGTTTACAGGTCTCAGTAAAAAATCTGCAGCTCATCCAGAGTTCTCACCAACACAGAGAGGGTGGAGCAAATCACAACTGAGCTTAAATCTCTGCACCGACTGTGTGTCAAAGAATTCACTTGAAAATCCTACTTCTCGCTTATAAAGCTTTTAATAGTCTTGGGCCTAAACACATTTTCAGATTTACTTTAAATCTCCTCAGCTGAGGAACAAATGTCCTGAACACTTCATAAACAGATTTGATTTCATTTATTTCTGGTAATATATAAATAAGCTTCCATTATCTTACTTTTATGGTGAAGATGGGAAAACACAGGACACCACAGAGAGATATTAAAACACAAATACTTGAATAATTTGCTTTAAATTTTTCCATCCTTTAGAATGAGTCATCATTTTCTTCCTGTGCTGGACACACATTTTTAGATTAATCCTGAATATTATAATATTTCTAAAAAATAAATATGACTAGATCATATATCCATTTTACATTCAATTTCCTGAAAATGGAGTCTTCATGTCTCCGGATGGTTAACATTTTCCTGCTGGTTTGACTGGAGGAACTCCTGCTGCTCTTCAGAATCACCAGGCGATACAGTCGGGGTTAGAACAACTCCCTCCGTTAAAACACCCTCTGTTTCCTCAGCTTCCTCCTCTTCAGCGCATCCATCTGACTCCTCCTCGTCTGCTGCTGTGAGGTCTGAGTTCTCTGAGGGTCTCTGGGAGCGGCAGCAGTCTGATGGGTGGGTTTTTTCCAGAGGCGTCACTGCGGGAGGTGAGTCACTCAGACACTCGTCTACTTTTGTGAAAGTACTACAATCTGTGGCGTCCTGCGAATGGCCGTCGTCTTGACATTTGTCCCTGTCAGGCTCTTCTGTGTGGGAGCTGGCCGGCTCGTCCTCAGTCCACTGCTGGGAGAAGCTCTGGTCACACAGTTCCTGAAAATCTGACACAGCTGGCGTTTCACTGTCTTTGTCCACTTCTGAGGAGCTCCGCAGCTCGGTTTGCACATTTCCACTTTCCGTAACACCTGCAAGAACAGAAGAGAGGAATAAAAAGTTCAGGAAATATAGTGTCAATGCAGTGTGTTACAAATATTTCCACTGAAGACTCACACTCTTGTCCAGCACCATCTGAGGATTCAACCTGCTGAGTGTTCAAGATGATGGCATCTTTTCCTCCTGTTGAGCACAAAGCAACCAAAGTGAGAACAAACCGGAGGATACTTGGAAGTGTCAACAGTTTAAGACTTAAGACCATCGAACTGGGCAGCGCTGGGATCATTTAAAGTGGGATGACATGAGAATTAAAATGGAGGATTGAGTTCGGAAATGTTATTGGAGAAACATACTTCCATATGTTCCCAGAGACACATTATAAGTCAGCCCTTCAGGCAGCAAGAAGAAAAAAAGGGCAGAAGAAGAAAAGTCATTACTGCAGACAGTAGAAGGAGAACAGATTTAAATAAACCACAGTTTAGTATGACAAAACACTTGTATCCACCTGGAAGGCTCCATAGTCCAGACAACTCAAGGGTTTTGATTTTCTTCTCCAGCTCTGCCACTCGACTCCCGAGAATCCTAATAACAAACAAACACAATAAGATAGAAAGTTGATTTTATTCCAGGTTTGACTCCTTTTTCTAAGAAACCCCAGCCCCTCCCAAAGATTTCTCCTCGCATTTGACGAGACATTGTAGTGAAGCCAAAGACATGGAGAGGGAAATTCTTCCCGTAATGAGTGTAAAGTATGCAGTTCAGTACTTGTTGATTTGACGCTGGTGCTGAATCACCATGTTCTTCTCATGGATGGTCTCCAGCAGGGCCGTGGCTAAAGACTTGAGGTCGGAGATGGACTGAGGGGTCACCGGCAAACTGCAGCCGTTCTCCTCAGACAGTAACAGCTCCTTCACTGCAACGACGTCAATTACACTTTAGATAAACAGCAGAGGCCACTCACCCACATCACTTCATCATCTGCAAGAAAGTTGTGCAACACTGGAATGTGATGGTTTGCAAAAGAACATGTTTAAGACAGTGAGGAGATTTCTTTGGAAGGAATGACCTCTGACCTTGTTTTGCAGAGAGAACTCCAGTCAAAGCACTGCTGTTGGGTTTCCCACCAATTTTAGAGTTCTTCCTACATTCAAGAGCATTCTGAAAGCATTTGAGCAAAAATGTCAGATCTTTCTGAATGAACACCAAACTTAAAATGAATTTTCCAACAGAGGAAAACCAGAGCTACCTTGTATTTCAACAGATTTGTTTTGAGTAAGTTCACTTCTTCTTGGAGCTGGCCCAGACGCTCGTGCAAGTACCTGCAAGAGAGTTCATACTCTAATCCAAAGCATGTAAACCTGATCTTTTAAAATGTCTGCAGATCAGTAAACTTCGAAGTTTCTTTGAAAAGTGACAAACCTGTTCTCCATACACAGTGCATCAATGTCTAAAATCCGGATCTCGTCATTCCCGACGATGTGGTTCATTTCCAGGTTGAGACGGTAAGCCTTCTGTTGAAAGACGTCCCGCTCAGCTCGGACGTCCTGAAGCTCATCTGTGAGCGACTTGACGGTGTGCTCCAGCACTTCGTTCTGCAGCAACACACACACACACACACAACACACACACACACACACACACACACACAACATGTCAGCGCCCGAATAAAAAATATGAAGCCAAAACTGTCCTGTTGCAATTTCTCTTTCTCATCAGAAGTGGTTGTTTCACACTGTACATACGGGAAGTTGTGGTTTTGAGCTTTATAAACAGCTCAATAAATACACAGTGACTCTTTGAGAGCATCAAGAAAAAAAATAGTCTTTCAGATCTTTAACATTATTTCTTCCATGAAAATTACAGGAAGTAATTATTCTGGAAAAATGCTGCTGAACTGGACATTAATCCTCCAGACGCCCCTCTGAGTACCACACTTGGAAAACCACTGACTGGAATTAAAGTTTATATTTACAGTGTGATATCCAGTTTTAATTATTACCACAAAGCGATGATTGACAAAGCAACGCTGCATGTTTTTACCAGAGCAACGTGAATAAAGTCGTCTCTCCTCACCTGCTCCCTCGATCTTTCCAGCTGTCTCACCAGATCTTCTCTCTCGTGTGCAGGAAAGTGTCGCGCTCCGACCTCCTCGTCTCCCAGCCTCTGCTTGGTGATGGTCATTCGAAGGAGCTACAGCACAATTGAAATAAGAAACCTCAGTCTTCAGTCTTCTGCATTCATTTTTGTTTAACAGTATGTTATGCCTTTAAATTACCATCACTCACTTAAAATACACAAAATCTCTTTGATGTTTATATACTGAAAATATGTGTTTAAGTTGTGTTCATGAGTAAAGACACTAAAAAATAAATGGATAGCAGCTTTAAGAATGCTTGATATCACACCTTGTTGTCGCCCTGAGCCTCTAAGAGGCGCTGCTTCAGCTCCTTCACCTCTTCGGAAAGGTGACTGTTTTTTTCTCTGGAGTCCCTGAGAAGTTGAGCCAAACTCACCTGAAAAACAAGTGACGGCAGGTCAAACGTTAAAGCAACACGTACAAATCAGATGACTTAATGACGCTCCAGATGTTTCCTTTTTGTAAAGAATTTCGAGCACATTATGAAGTCTACATTCAATTAACTACATTGAATACCTTAAAGGTGCTGTAGGCAGGATTCCGCATCTCCGCCATCTTGCTATTGCGATTTGACCCATCTAAGATGGCGATTTGAAACCCAGCACAGCCAATCCTGTCCCGTTTTCTCTGACATCATGCCCTTATGCAAGTTAAGCCCCTCCCACAAGAACGTGTGACGAACGCCCCTCGCCCAATCACAGTTAGAGCCTCATGGCCTCTTCTGATTGGTCAAAGATACCTGGAGCTTGCGATATTCCTTTTCAACTCAGAACAGAGACAGATGGAAATGCTGCGTCCTCGCGGTAGTGCAATTATGCTACACTCCTGAAGGATTATCAATGGATACTCTAACATTTAATCCAAATAAAACACAGAAAAATTAGGGTTGACTAGCAAAATCCTGCCTACAGCACCTTTAAATGAGTTGATTTTTCAATTAAAAAAAACAAATGAAATTTCAGCATGCAGCCACTTTAAAAAGTTCAGCAAGACATCAAAAAAACATGGGGTGGACTTCAACGCTCACTTTAATCATCTGTGTTGTGTACTTGTGTTTTATCTATTACTCATACAAACAATACAAAGTTGATGTTTTATTTATCATTTCTGCATTTTGCTAAACTCATCTCCAGGTCAAAGTGGACCTCCTGGACGGCCAGATCTGGCTGCAGGTCTTACATCAGGTGCCATCTGCTTGATAAAGTCCACACAAAAGGCAGATAAATGAATATACTGAAATAAAAGCATGATAAGTTTTTTATTGCGTAGCAGTGGGGGAGCTTTCATTAAAGAACATGTGAAAAGTGATAAGATACTGTGTCTGGGAACACTCTCGTATTGGTGCTTCAGGAACAGGCTGTGATTTGTACAACTAATCAGAAGACCGGTCACTAGCACAAAAAACAAACAGTCAGAGATAGCCTAGTTTAACTTAATCTCTTTGACATATTTTTAGAATAAAGCCAATCTGGACAGCCACTCATCACAAGACGTCGCTGTTCATCAGAATTAAAGAAGACATATTATTATATTATTAGTATTATTATTATTATCATTATTATTATTATTATTATTATTTTGGACTTTTAACAGCTTCATATGGCCATATACAGTCTTTCTTTGGTCAGGGCGATCGATTTAGCTTTCAAGAGACAAAGTAGTGTTTCAGGTGTACACAGAACACAGCCACTGCCTTTTTCACACCATTCCATTAGTTGTACGTATTTGTGCTTTTGATCTTTCGTTGGCCTTCTGAAATAAATGAAAACAGAATCCCATGACCAATATCATATTAAGCCAAAAAAGAGAATTTCATAGTTTGGTATCGCTCAAACTACTCTGTATACTTAAAGAACCGCAATAATACTTAATCAGCATCATATGGACTCTCTAGTGTACACACCTTTTCTTAAGAAGCACCAAGACACTAGTTAAAGGACATTTGATTCTTTACTTACTTGATTCCTTTTCTCAGGAGGCAGGAAGGATCTCCTCCTGTCAGCTATGAAAACAAAACAAATGGTCATTGTCTCATACTATTCTGCATTGTCCTGATTTTATATTATTCTTCATATAACACATGCGTCGCTGTATTACTTACAATGAGTTCTCTGTACTTCTTCTTGAGTCCTTGGTGTCGTTCACGGAGCTGGTTGGCCATCAGCTTGAACTGATCGCGCTCCTGTTGGCAGGTGTCCAGCTCTTTAGACAGAATCAGAAGGGCTTCTTTCTTGCTCTCCAACTTCCTCTTACAAACCAGGAACTGCAAGGATCAAGAAAATACAGCATGCTTCAATGTAACACATGATTCTGTAGTTAAATAGTGCTCAGTGAAAATAAGATCAATTTCTACCAGAGTGGATGATTAAAAAATAAATAAAACAATAAATAAATAATCATTGTGAGAAAATTCTTACATAAATAAATACATAAAAAATATTGTTATAATTAAAAAACAATACAATACAGCAGTATTTTAGTATATATAATACAATTAACAACAACAACGTTCCCTCATGTTGCAGTTATTATATCTTAGATGACTATCTACATGATCAAGGAATAAGATGAATTTTCTAATGACTGCTGCAGGAAGCAATAGTAAGAAAGCTTGTTTATACTCATTTTAAATCTATATAAAGTGGCATTATATTAGGATTTTCATTAATATATACAAGAATAAATAATTATTGATTTCACAAGGTTGAAATGTATTTTGACATTAAACCAACTTGAACCTGCAAACCTCTGAATACAAGGTGTGCTCAGAAGTTAAAAAAAAGTTAAAGACTTTCACAAGAAAAGAAACCGGGTAGTTCTGATTTAATCTACAATGAGATCTTATTTTTGATGTCATTTACTGATTGTGTGTACAAACTATGCTGACAGGCCACCAGTCCATGACTGACAAACATGAAACAGGCAACACACACAGTGTCATAGCAAGAGTCTCTGGTTGCAATGTGTAATCATATCTGTAACTTAATGACTCTACGAGCTTAGCAAGAATATGTTTAAAAATAATGAAAAATACAATTAATGCACTTTCTTATTCTACAGGGAAACAAACCCCGCAGTTAATTTATTCCCGCAGATTCAGTTTAATTAGGATTATCTCATCTGGTCTGCTTGTCATAGCAAGAAGCGTCATGTTCATTTCAAGAAAAGGCACTAGTACAGTATCTGTGATGATACTGAGCGGACGGTGCTCGTGCCAGTGACAGTGGGGTTCCCACGTTCTGCGTCACTGCAGCGGCTCACCTCGCTCACTAACCCCTGCCAGTCACTCTCGCTCCTCCGGGACGCCTCCATCTCTCCTCTTGGCAACACAATTAATGTTCACGACGAGAAAAAGCTTAGTTTCACGTCCACGTATGTGCTCAGATTATACCGCATTCACAGACATTTTGCATCTACAAAGCAGATTAGACGAACCAGGAATATAACTGCATCACTTCCGTCTTTGTTTACGTCGGACAAACGTCACGGTGCGTTGGGTGCCCTCGTAAACCAAAGCGACCTGAAAAAAAAAAACCAAACTGATTTACAGTAAAAAAAAAAAAAAAAAAAACGAATTACAATTATAAATTCTTTCCCGTCAGTAAATTGTGGGACTTCAGATACAACTGATGAAATCCAAAACAAATAAAAAATAAAATCCTGTAGTGAAGCAAGACTACGCAGAGACTACGCGCGATTCAGACACGAGGCATTGAAATATACAAAGAAAATGATTTAAAAAAAAACGGAATAGCCTACATTGAGTCTAAAGCTATATTAAGGTAAAGGTTAAACAAAAATCAATCCCTCCACACTGCTACTTAGATATAACAACATGATAAAATGCTTCCTTTGGGGTGGAAAGAAACCCAGAATTGTTTAGATAAACTCTATCAACCAAAGAATATGGGGGGTTGTCTTTGCCAAACATCTCTTATTATAGTAATTCTTTTGAAATGGCAAAACTCATGAAACACTGGAGTGGAACGAACACGGATTTGGACAAGATTCTGATTGAACAGGAGCTCACATTCCCTTTCAAACCCACAGAGACTCTCTCACAAATGATTAAACAAAAGGACAACAATATGATGAACCCAATTTTAACCACAACATTATTTGAGGGGCCAGGCCCCCTCTTGCCCTGCGTAGACTCGACCCTGGGTCATTGTATCATTAAAAATCGAAGGCACTGTCCATGCTGTCGAAATGGCTAATCCACCGTTGTGGTGCAGAATATCAGTAGTGCACACTTCAAAATGTTTTCAAGGCACTGTCCATGGTGCTGAAATAGCCAAACCATGGATTTGGTAAAGATTAATTGTCAGTCTCGATTCACTGATGAATTCCAATTGCTGTCCATGCTGCTGATATAGCCGATTGACTGTTGTGATGAAGTTTAATAGTGGGTCGTTGTTTACCAATAAAAATAAGGTGCTGTCCATGGTGCTGAAATAGCCAATCCACCACTGACGTGCAGAGTAGCGGTTGGTCACTCCACTGGCAGCTGTAAGAGAATATCAGGTGATTTGCTCCACCCTCTTTGTGTGAGGAGTCTGGCTGCACCAGCCAGACAGAATTTTTTGCAGAGATCTGTAAACACACTGTCAAAATAACCCAGCTTGATGAAAATAAAAGATGGACAAGTTTCTCTGAATCTTATTTTGCTCAGAAATTCTTTTTTTTTTTCAGATGTAACAAGATGATTGTGGTAGATAAATTCAGGTCTGAGCCCATAATTACACCCAAATTTCTGGCTGCTAGACCACTTCAAGGCCTATTAATTTTCCATGGATCTCATGCACATTGAGTATAAATTATCATGTGAAAAGAATGGAAGCCTTCACATTTAACAAAAAATCATTTAACATGAGGCAAGCTCTTTCAGTTTCATGTTTGAAGCACTTTTCTCCTTGGTTTATGGCCACAGCTCACGTATCTGCCAATAACGATGTTGGAGGAGGAAAAAAAAAAGTCTTGATTACCATACATGAAGTGAATGTTTTAATGCATGTCCACAAATTCAACTTTACAATATCATTGTGTAAATGGTGACTTGTTGGTACAGTGGGAAAAAAATAGCATGATCAATAACAGTATACATCATCAAGAAGTACATCAGGATAGACAGAAGCTCAGTCAGGTGTTTTGTTACAGGTCATCTGACAAATAACAAAATTACTGATTATACATGTGGCACATTTTTAACTTTCAACATAAGTATATGGCTTATTTGCATATTCCCTGTGGGAAAAAAATCTGTACAATAGCTGAAAATATAAAATATCAGTAAACAAAAGTGCACACGTCGCACGCCTAATGAAAATGTCTCAAGCATTTTAGGTTTCATTGCAGCCGTGGTTTACCTTGTGATTGCTTTTCAGTCCAACACATATTATTACACATTTTGCATAGAATTAAGAGTAAATGATACATACATCACATTGCTATAAACGAGGCACTCAGTAGCATAGTCATACAATGGGTTTGTTAGAAATGTTGTGCAGCTAGGCTCAAGCTCATATTATCTTCAAAGACATTCAGCTGCATTTTTGGTGAGAATAAGGAAAATCTCAGCGAAGCACTTTTAGATCATCAGTCGCAGAAGATGGATGATTTCCACATATCTTCTGGTTTTATCAAAACATCGTCAGCATTTCTGTTTAATTAAGTGGATGTCAGAACCTGGTGAGCAGGTTCAAGCATCAACTTCGCTACTTGCTTCATGTCTTTCTGATTTACAACTTATTCAGCACAATGTCCTCCCTTGCAAGCCACCTGGTTAAATGAAATAAGAGTTTCAATTATGATTTACATTTTTCAGAAAAGCGACTTCCGCTGTTTTTTTTTCATCAGTGCAAAAATATTGACTACTTTCAAGTAAACAGTCATGGTAAAACATCATTCCCAAATTTAAAGAATCAAACTCTTGCTCTGTGACAGCAGGTTATGCACCCTGTCTTCGGTTTATGTTTTTTTTCACGCTCAATAAAACCATTCCTGAAACCTTTAAGGTTCACACTCAGGTGATCTTTCACTTTTTTCGCCATAAAAGTCAAAGCAAATCATATACATCAAAGCCTGCATGTAAGTTCGATGAGGAAGATCTTTCGTGCACATTCTCACTGCACAGTCTTTAAGAGAGTCAGAAAGAGTTCTGAGTTTTCATATTTTTCATACTCTGTCGTCGATTTTCCTGCTTGTGTATTCTTGACAATAATCCTGCTTCCCTCAGCACCAGATGTTGATCAAACTCAAAATTCAAAGAAAAGGTATTTATTTATTTATTGACTTGATCTCTCCTTCTTTAATCAATTTAAGACCTTAAACAGTATAACCCTTAATAGATGTGTGAGGTGTCCATGTTATAGAAGGCCATTGCCAGAAGAGATATTTCTTGTTTGAGGTTGAGCATCATCATTTTGAAGAAAACATCAGGTGTGCCTTTGAAATTAACTTCATGCAATTGCTTTTGTTTTGTTATCCATCAGTTTCTAGCTATCTACTTGTAATCTAACATTAGTCATAGGCTAGTAATGCATATGATTTTCAGAGTTTGCCTGGAATAAGGATTATAGACATATCTAGTTGCATAAGGAAGAACTTCAGTGAGTACTTGTAGCATCATTTTGATTAGTTTTATAAGCTTAAATCTACAAATATATGCTCAAAAACCATAGATTTGCCCTTAAAACTGGGAGAGAAGATGAAATTCCTTCTGTCGTTGGTGAGCACAGTAAATGATCGCGGTGACTGAACATAAATGTCCTTGAACTTGTGAAACGTTTTCGTTTCAACATCCCAGAGGTAGATCTGTGTGAAGGAGTAATCACTACCAAGAGCGAGATAGTGTCTGTCAGAGAAGGTGAACGGCTGCAGGATCATGGCTCCCCGAGAAGGGAGAGCTTGAATCTCAGTGAACTGCTTATTGGCCCATTTGAGGACCTTGGAGTCGCCGATGTAGCACGTCATGGCCAGATACAGGTCGCCCTC